>NW_007253720.1:1263853-1451639 GCF_000164805.1 Carlito syrichta | reverse complement strand
ATTGAGGCTTTGCTTCTGGAATCTCTATCCTGTTCCATTGGTCTATGTGCCTGTTCTTGTGCCAATACCAGGCTGTTTTGATTACTGTAGCTTTATGATAAATTTAAAGTCTGGGAGTGTGATACCTCCTGCTTTGTTTCTTTGGGTTAGGGTTATTTTGGCTATTCGTGGTCATTTATGTTTCCATATGAATTTCTGTATTGTCATTTCCAGGTCTGAGAAGAATGATGTTGGTAATTTAATGGGTATTGCATTGAATCTATAGATTGCCTTTGGTAGGATGGACATCTTAATAATGTTGATTCTTCCTATCCATGAGCATGGAATATTTTTCCATTTGTTTGTGTCTTCTTGGATTTCTTTGAGCAGTGTTTTGTAGTTCTCATTGTAAAGGTCTTTCACTTCTCTGGTTAGGAAGATGCCGAGGTATTTCATTTTTTGGTGGCTATTGTGAATGGAACTGTTCTTTTTATTTGTTTCTCTGCCTGGTTGTTGGTGGTATATAAGAATGCAACTGTCTTTTGCACATTTATTTTGTACCCCAAGACTTTGCCATAGTCCTATCAGTGCAAGCAGGTTTTTGACAGAGAATCTGTATTTTAACAAATCCCCTGATGACCTGCATGCACATTAAAATTTAAGAAGCAGTGCGCTGTCTTATTACACAAGAGAATGAGCATCCTCAAACAAAACAAAACAAAACAAACAAACAACAAAAAAACACCATGTCTTATAATTCTGCACTCTTGGACATGGTACTCACTTTCAGATCAGCTTGACAAGTATGTGTTTCTTTGCTTCTGAATCATCAGCTCAATTTTCTTTCTGCTTTTAGTTGGGAACCTTGCACTTCTTCAAAAACATGGAAGGTGCCCTATCTTAGACAAGGGAAACTTTTCTTCTGTTAGAGAGCTATGGATGCACAAAGCTGGCCCCAATCAGGGAGGAAGGTTTTGATTCATACAGAGTGCCGTAATCAGTGTAGTCTCTGGCCAAGATGTGAGTCAAGCCTTGTGTCCTCTGTTAAACATCAGTGAAAGGAATGCCACAGAATTATGTCAAGTAAGCTTCTGAGTTAACCACTCCTAGAAACATCTGGTGCTTGCAGAGAGGATCATGAGTATGAATGCAGATGAAGGAAACAATTGAGCAATCTGAATTAATCACAGTTTTAAGTATCTTGAACAAAACTGTATTTGTGCTTTGATCTAAACAGGCAAACAACTAAGCAATGCTTCCTATGTTTTAGAAGAGAAGTAAAGATCCCATCAAAAGGACATTCCTTCCTTCCTGTACTTTCTCTTTTCCTACATTGAACAAAAATAACCTTTTCTTTCCTAGGTCTTCCTTAATTATCAACAGAGCTCAACTGCGGTGTTCAGTGCCCACCTTGTCTACAGACGCTGGTGGTTCCTGTAGAGCATAGTCTTACATTTTTGCAAAATGCTGCAGAGAAACCTGGGTGATTGGAAAGGACCTCAAGTTCAGGCAAAGCAGCTCAAACTAAAGTGGCAAAACGCGCTGGTTTTGCCTCAGGCACGTATTTGCTGATAAATCGCTGCTCCTAAAAACTCTTCTCATTTGAGCTGCTTGGCTTCTACTCAGAACCACACCCAGACTGAGATGGGAGTGGTTTCAGACTAGCTTCTGTCTGACATTGGGAAAGAAAGATAAAACTGTCTTTCTGCCACCGAAGTGACAGAAAAATCAGGGCTTGCTTGAAAACTCTCTGTTGCAGGCCCGTGACTGCATTTAATCAGAAATGTCTATTGTTAAATAGAGATTTGGCAGCCATAGATGCAATTGTTTTGAATCCAAAACTGAAAGATGATGTACAGACACTGATGGAAGCTATCGTTTCCATGAGAAAGTTGCCCCTAGACAAAATTATGAAATAGACACATCTCACATTTTCTCTTGAATTACTTCTCCATTTGCTGGGTGTATCAGTTAGACTTCTCTAGAGTAAAAGAACCAATAGGATATATATAAAGGGAGAGAGGGATGGAAGGGAAAGGAGAGAGGAGAGAGATTGATTTATTTTAAGGAATTGGCTCACATTGTGGGAGCTGGCAAACTCAAAATCCATAGGACAGGCCAGCAGCTGGAAACTCAGGCAGAATTTCTATGTTACAGACTTGAAGCAGAATTCCTTCTACAATATACCAAGGCAGTTCTGGTACTTGAACTTCATTTAATATAGGCCACATTTTGTCCATTGTTTTATCCAACCTATCAAGCTGTTAAGACTGGGCTAGAACTAGCTAGGCTTTCTTGCTGAAGTCTACACAGGTTCAGAGTTGTTGGTCTGGACCACGAGGAAACATGATAGGGTTCCCTGTGGAATTACGAGGCCAGAAAGGTTTAGAAGACAGGAGCATTTATCCGATGATACTAGCTTTCACAGAAGAAATCTGTGGCAGTGTCAAGAGACCCAAATTCTCAGGGTGTCACATCCCCCAGGAGAGGCCTATTGTAGGCAGTGACTCAAGAACTACTCTGAGGTCTTTGCCTTTTAAGCCACAACAGTTTGGCACTCTATGTTCTTTTTTTTAAAACATATTTTTTATTATAAAATTGTGGGGTACAGTTAAGGGTTAGGTATACAAATGTGCATCGTTCAGGTACCCTAGTTGATAAGGGGTGTCCCCCTGTCCCCAGACAGATATTGACTACCATTAATCCCACCTCCCTTCCCCTCACAGTCCCCCCATAGTTTCCCGCCACTGTCAATCTTTTTCTTATAGTATTACAATAGATGTTCAGGGTCCACTTAACAAGTGAGAACATGTGATACTCAGATCTTGTTTCTGTGAGAGATCACTCAGTATTATAAACTCTAGTCCCATCCAGGTTGCTGCGAGTCACTCTATGTTCTATACTGCCCCGGCCTGCCTGGAAAATCAGCCTCTCTTGATTCAAAAAGTACTCAGTGGTCTCTCCACAGCCTGCCATTTACCTCTGGTGACAACTACATTCTCTCTCCCAGTCATGTGCCTTTGTTGGCTTTCTGGTCACCCAGCATTCTGTACTTCAATGTCTCAGCCAGGCTTATTCTCTTCATGTTCCCAAACAAGCCTATTTTATCCTTTTTGTGTCCAAACCTCATTGCCAGCTCATGAGGCATTGGATATCACTTTGGTAAAGTGGAGTCACAATATTGTATGAATAACTGATAATCCACTTAAATTTATTCAGTCAATAAATAGGTACCTAGAGTCTACTGAGTATCAGGCCCTGTGCTAGGTGCTAGAAAGAGAGAGATAAATCTGACATGGTTCCTGCCCACAATGAACTCTTCATCTAGTTAAGGAGAAATACAAGCAGGTCAACACAGATAATTGTCATACATTGTAAGAAGTGCAATAATAAAGTATGTTTCGAGAAAGGTTGTGGCAAAAAAAAAAAACGAAATGAGTAACCTTTCTTGGCTGGGGAGAATGAAGATCAGGGAGAGAGGAGAGGCTTTCAGCTGCTTCCTGAAAAATAAGTAGCAGTTCACTATGTAAACAAGGCAAGTGACACATTTCAAGGAGAGGAAACAGAAGCACAGTTGTGTAGTCATAGACAGCCTGTCAGAAAAATGGAGATAAATCAATCTAATGTGGCTAGATGTGGCATGGTGCATGCTAGAGATGAGACATTTATGTAGAAGGGAAGCTCTGGTGTTCTAGGCAATTAACCTTGAACTTAATGCTAAAGATAACAGAGAACTGTGGAAATTGTTTATATTTTTTACTAATAGCTTTATGGAGATATAATTCACATTCCATACAATTCACATTCTTAAAGTATACAATTTGTGGTTTTAAGTATATTCACAAAGTTCTGCCACTATCAAACTCAAGATCATTTTCATCACTCCACAAAGAAATCCGACACAGATGTTCTTCAACTTACAATAAGGTTACATCTCAATAAACACATTATAAGTTGAAAATTTCATAAATTGAAAATGCATTTAATACACCCAACTTACCAAATATCATAGATTAACTTTGCCTACCCTAAAGATGCTCAGAACACTCACATTAGCCTCCATATGGGCAGAATCATTTAACACAAAGTCTATTTTATAATAGAGTTTTGAATATCTCCTGTAATTTATTGAATAGTATACTGAAAGGGGAAAACAGAATGGTAGTATGGGTAGTTGAAGTATGGTTTCTACTGAATATGAATCTTTCCCCCACCATTGTAAAGTCAAAGATCATAGTCAACCCATCGTTAAGTTGGGGGCCATCTGTACTAATTAGCAGTCACCCCATCTCTGATCTCCCCACCCTCTAGCCACTGGCAACCACTAATTTATTTCTGCATTTATATATTTGCCTACTCTGAATAGTTCATATATATGGCATCACACAATATGTGGGTTTTTGTGACTAGTTTCTTTCACTTGGCATGTTTTCCAGGTTCATTCATATTATAATATCAGCTAATGGATATTTGAGCTGTTTACACTTCTTGGCTCTATGAATAATGCTGCTATAAATATGTATATAGAGTTTTATGTAGTCATATGTTTTCATTTATTTTGCATACATACCTAAGGGTGAGATTTCAGAGTAATATGGTAAGCCTATGTTTAACGTTTGAGGTACGGCCAGATTATTTTCAAAGTGGCTACACTATTCTACATCAGCAGAGTAGGAGAGTTCTAATTTCTCCATATCCTTGCCAATACTTACCATCTTTTTTTTTTATTATACTCATCCTAGCGAATGTGATATGATATGTTGTCCTTTTGATTTGCATTTCCCTGATAGATTTGATGTTGAGCATCTTTTAATGTACTTATTGACCATTTGCATACTATGCTTGGAAAAATGTCTGTTCAGATGATTTGTCCTAGTTTTAATTGATTATTTGTCTTTTAATTATTGAGTTGTAAGAGTTATTTATTTATTTGTTTATTATTTTTTTTTAGTCAAAGTCTCACTCTGTCTCCCAGGCTAGAGTACAGTGGCACATTCACGGCCACCGCAGCCTCTACCTGCTGGGCTCAGACTATCCTTCCATCTCAGCCTTTCAAGTAACTAAAACCACAGGCATGCACTACCACACCTGGCTAATTTTTTTTATTTATTGTAGAAATGAGGTCTCGCCAAATGCCCAGGCTTGTCTCAAACCTCTGGGCTCAGGCAATCCTCTCCTCTTCACCTCCCAAAGTGCTAGGATTACAGGCATGAGCCACCAAGCCAGGCCAAAGGTTATTTGTATATATTCTTGATACAGCTCTTATGAGGTATATGATTTTCAAAATTTTTTTCCACTCTGTCCTTTGTCTTTTCACTTTCTTGATGGTGTCCCTTGAAACACAAAAGTTTTTATTTAGATGAATAATTTATCAGTTTTTAATTTAATGGACAGTGCTTTGTGTATTGTATCTAAAAACTCTACCCAACCTGAGGTCATGAGATTATTTTCCTATGCTTTCTTCCAGAAGTTTTAGAGTTTTTTCCTTATACATTTAGGTCTGTAGTCCATTTTGAGTCCATTTTTGCCCATGTTGTGCATTAAGGATCTAAATTTGGGCCAGGCGTGGTGGCTCACTCCTGTAATCCCAGCACATCGGGAGGTAGAGGTAAAAGGATTGCCTTAGCTCAGGGGTTCGAGACCAGCCTGAGCAACTAGATGAGACCTTGTCTCTACAATAAATCAAAAAATAAGCCAGGCATGGTGGTGTAAGCCTGTGGTTCCAGCTACTAGGAAGGTTGAGGTGGAAGGATCCCCTGAGACCAGCAGGTCGAGGCTGTGGTGGCCGTGAGTGTGCCACTGCACTCCTACCTGGGTGACAGAGTGAGACTCCAACGTAAACAAACAAAAAAACAAAAAAACCCCACAAGAATCTAAATTAGTCTTTTTGCATGTAGATTCTAATTCTAGGCCATTTGTTAGAAAGACTATTCTTTCTCCATTGACTTGTGTTGCTATGTTTGTCAAAGATCAACTGACTATATAGATGGACCCTCAATTTTGTCCCACTAGTATCTTTGCCTGTCCTTGTGCCAGTACTAAACTGTCTTGATTTCTAAGTTGTTAAACCAAGTAGTTTTTCCTTTTCAAAATTGTTTTGGCTATCCTATATCCTTTGAATTCCTATACAAATTTTGGGATCAACTTGTCAATTTCTACACAGTCTTCTGTGGTTTTGATAGGACTTGAATTAACATTATCCCTCAATTTTTGATAATTGCCTTCCTAACAATATTGAGACTTCCAATCCATGAACATAGATTCTACCTCTGTTTATTTAGATCTTTATTTGCTCCCAGAAATGATTTATAATTTTCAGTGCACTGGTCTTTTTTCATACATGTTGCTAAGACTTATCCCTAAGTATTTTACATTTTTGATACTATTGTAAATGGCATTTTGAATCTTTAATTTCTAAGTGTTTTTTGCCAGTATGTAGAAATACAATTGAATTTTGTATACTGGCCTTGCTTCCTTTGGCCTAACTTATTTATTAGTTCTTTCTTAATGGATTTTTTTGAGGTTTTTTACATAAAAAATCATGTCATCTGCAAATAAATACATTTTTACTTCTTCCTTTTCAATCTGGGTGTATTTAATTTCATTTCTTTATTTACATACTACACTGGCTAGAACTTCCAATTCATTGTTGAATAGAAGTGACAAGCAGAAACTCTTGCCTGGTTCCCCATCTCAGCAAAAAGCATTCCATCTTTCACCATTAAGTATGATGTTAAGCTGTGTTTTATTTTATTTTGTTTTATTTTTGTAGATGTCTATTCCCTTATCAATCTGAGGAAGTGTCTTTCTTCTATTCCTGGTTTATTGAGAACTTTTATCATAAAGGGGTGTTAGGTTTTATATTTTTGAAAAATGCTTTTTTTTACGTCTGTTGAGATGATCGTATATTTTTGTCCTTTATTTTATTGATATGATATATTACATTGATTGATTTCAGATGTCAAATCGACCTTACATGTCTGAAATAAAGTTGGCCATGAGCCATTTTATAAGTTGTTGAATTTGGTTTCTAATATTTTGTTAAGAATTGTGTCTATGTTTATGACTATGTGTAATATCAGTCTGTATTTTTTGTTTTCCTGTGATATGTTTCTCTGACTTAGGTTTCGGAGTAATAACAACCCATACAATGAGTTGGGAAGTGTTCCTTCTACTATTTTTCTTGAAAGGGATTTTGAAAACAATATTTTTCTTTTTAAAGTATTTGATAGAGTTTGCCAGTAAAGCCATCTGAGCCTAGACCTTTCTTTGTAGAAAGATATTTCATTAGTATATAAATGTCTTTACCTGATATATGTTTAGTCAGATTTTCTATTTCTTCTTTGGTCAGTTTTGGTATTATAATTTGTGTCTTTTTTAGAACTTTTCCATTTCAGCTATGTTGCCCAATTTTTGGCAACAAGTTTTTTATGATACTCTCTTTTACTTTCATAATGACATCTTCTCTTTGATTCCTGACTTTGGTAAATTTTTCTTTTTATCTTGGTCTGTGTAGCTTATGATTTGTCAATTTTGCTAACCTTTTCAAAGAACCAACTTTTGGTTTTATTGATGTTCTATATCAATTTTTATATTATTAATCTCTTCTCTAATTTTACTTCTTTCCTTTCTTAAGCTTACTTTGAGCTTAGTTTTCTCTAGCCAGTTTTGTAAGGTAGAAACTTAAGTTATTGATTTGAGACATTTCCTTTTTTTCTGATATAGGCATTGAAAATTATAAATTTCCTTCTAAACTCTGCTTTAACAGCATCTCATAAATTTTAATGAGTTATATTTTCATTCTTCTTTTTTTTTTGAGTCAGGGTCTCATTCTGTTGCCCAGGCTGGAGTGCAATGGCATGATCACAGCCACCTCAGCCTTGACTTGCTGGACTCAGGAGATCCTTCTACTTCAGTCTTCCAAGTAGCTGGAACCATTGGCATGCACCACCACGCCTGGCTACTTTTTTGATTTATTGTAGAGACAAAGTCTCACCATATTGCCCAGGCTGATCTTGAACCTGTGGGTTCAGGCAATCCTCTCACCTCCCCCTCCCAAAGTGCTGGTATTACAGGTATGAGTCACTGCACCTGGCTATATTTTCATCTTCTTGTAGTTCAAATAAAATTCTAATTTACCTCATGCTTTATTCTTTGACTTGTAAGTCATTTATAAGTATTTTAATTTTCAAATATTTGGATACTTGCCAGATCTCTTTTTGTTGTCAATTATCATTTAATTTCATTTTATTATTGAACATACTTTGTATAATTTCAATTCTTTTACATTTACTGAAGCCTATTTTATGGCCTAGAATATAATGGCTTATACTAAGGAATGTTACTTTTGTGCACAAAAATGTGTTATTTGATTACAGAGCAGAAAGTTTTATATATATCAGTTAGGTAGAGTTGTTTTTGTTTTTCAAGTCTTCTACATCCTTGATGATTTTCTGCTTAGTTCTTCTATCAATTATTGGGAATAGGGTATTGAAATCAACAACTATTATTGATAAATTGCGTATTTCTCCTTTTAATTTTGTCAGTTTTTTCATGCATTTTGATGTTTGACCATTTGTGATGTATACATTTATAATTATTATGGCATTTTATTGACTTATTTTATCATTATGAAATGTTTTTTTTTTCTTTTTTTTTTTTTAAAGTCAGAGTCTCACTCTGTTACCCAGGCTGGAGTGCAGTGGCACACTCACAGCTACCGCAGCCTTGACCTGCTGGGCTCAGGTGATCCTTCCACCTCAGCCTTCCAAATAGCCAGAACTACAGGTGCGTGCCACCACACCTGGCTAATTTTTAAATTTACTGTAGAGGTGACAACTCACCAAGTTGCCCATGCTGGTTTCAAACCCCTGGACTCAGGCAATCCTTTCGCCTCTGCCTCCCAAAATGCTGGGATTACAGGAGTGAGCCACCACACTTGGCTTTTTTTTTTCTATAGTAATATTTTGCCTTAAAGCCTACTTTGTGTGACATTAATGTAGCTACTTTAGCTCTCTTGTCTGTTCTTTGTCTGTTATATATTTTCTCATCATTTTTCTTTAAAATTATTTGTGTCTTTGAATCTAAGTTCTCTTTCTCATAGACAGCAAATAATTGGGTCTTACTTTTGTATTCAGTCTGCCTTTTGAGTGAAATACTTAGATCACTTACTTTTAACATAATTATTACATGATTGGGTTTACATTAGCCATTTTGGTATCTGTTTTCTACATCTCTTGGGACAACAAAGCCTGGATGACAGTACATCTGTTTACAGCATGGTTTGCTGAATATTTTAAGTCCATTGTTGAGACTTATTGCTCAGAAGAAAAGATTTCCCTCAAAATAATACTGCTCAATGATAATGGGCCCAGTCAACCAAGAGCTCTGCTGGAAATGTACACAGAGATTAATGCTACTTTCATCCCTGCTAACACAACATCCACTCTTCAGCCCATGGATCAAGGAGTAATTTTGACTTTTAAGTCTCACTATTTAAAAAAATACATTTTATAAAGTGATAGTTGTCATGGACAGTGATTTATCTGATAGATCTAGACAAAGTAAATTTAAAACCTTCTGGAAAGAATTCATCATTCCAGATGCCATAGAGAACATTCATGATTCGTGTAAGGAGATCAAAATATTGACATTAACAGGACTTTAGAAGAAGTTGATTCTAATCCTTATGAACAACTTTGAGGGGTTCAAGACCTCAATGGAGGAAGTAACTGCAGATGTGGTGGAAATAGCAAGAGAACTTGTATTAGAAGTAGAGCCTGAAGATGTGACTGAATTGTTGTAATCTCATAATAAAACCTGAATGGATGAGGAGTTTCTTCTTATGGATAACCAAAGAAAGTAGTCTCTTGAGATGGAATCTACTGCTAATGTGGATGCTGTGACCATTGTTGAAATTATATCAAAAGATTTAGAATATTACACAAACTTAGTTGATAATGCAGTGTCAGGGTTTGAGAGGACCGACTCCAATTTTAAAAGAAGTCCTACTGTCAGTAAAATGCCATCAAACAGCATCACATACTACAGAGAAATCTTCTGTGAAAAGAAGAACCAATTGATGCAGCAAACTTAAGTTTTGTCTTATTTTTAAAAATTGCTACAGTCACCCTGATCTTCAGCAACCACCACCTTAATCAGTCAGCAACCTTTAACATTGAGGCAATACCTTCTTCCAACCAAAGGATTACTACTTGCTGAAGAACCAAAGGATTACTACTTGCTGAAGACCCAAAGGATCATTAGCATTTTTAGCAATAAAGTATTTTAAAATTAAGGTATATACATTGTTTTTTTAGACATAATGCTATTGCATACTTCATAGACTATAGTATGGCATAAACATAACTTTTATATGTACTCAGAAACAAAAAAACTTGTGCGACTCACTTTATTGTGATATTTGCAAATAAAGGGTGGGTCTGGAATCAAACCCACAGCATTTCCAAGGTAGGCTTATTTATGGAGGAGAGCCTTTGTGGGACAAGTTGGGAAATGGAGAGATCAATTAAGTGTTGTAGGAGTAGCACAGATGAAAGATGATGGAGGCTGTGAATGGGTTGTTGCTAGTGAAGATGCAGAAAAGTGGATTAACTGGGCATCTGTATCAAATGCTGGAATCATGGACCATTTCCATTTTTTAGTTGAAAGGTTATGAGGCCAGATCAGGGACAGTGTAAGTAGAAGGAGAAAAAAGAGATATCTTAGAGTTATAGCTTTGGAACTGGGTGTAGTGACTGGAGGCCAGGAGTTTGAGACCAGCCTGAGCACTGTAGCAAGAGCTCATCTTTACAAAAAAATAAAACAATTAGCTGGGCATGGTGGTGTGCGCCTGTAGTCTCAGCTATTCAGACTGAAGCAGGAGATTGCTTGAGCCCAGGAGTTTGAGATTATATGAGCTATGATTGCACCACTGCGCTCCGGCTTGCATGACAGAGCAAGACCCTGAGTCTTAAAAAAAACTGGTAATAGCTTTGAAAGAAATCTCAAATACTTAGTGCTAGGGAGAACTGGCATGTATTGAGGGTGAGAGAGAAGGATTTCGTGTCTGGATTACTAGGAGGATTGAAGAACCAGACACAGAGATAAGGAATAAACGATGGACAGACAGGTTGTAGAGAGAAAGGAGAAAGGAGAAAGGGAGCAGTCTGGAAAAAATTTAATTTTGAAAAGTCACAAAGACATCCAAATGAATATGGTCAATAAGCAGTTGGAAGAGTAGGTCTGAAGTTCAGAAGTTAGAAACCTGGAGACATCTTTGGTATTACTCTTTTAAAAACAATGTTTGATCCTCTGTAGTCTCATACTTGTCTACAACTCCAAGAAGGACTTTTCTTGTTGTTTGGTTTATTTATTTTATTTTTATTTTTATTTTTGAATTGGAGTCTCACTCCATCGCCCAGGCTACAGTGCAGTGGCACACTCATGGCCACCACAGCCTTGACCTGCTGGGCTCAGGCATTCCTTCCACCTCAGCCTTCCAAGTAGCTGAAACTACAGACATGCGCCACCATGCCCGGCTAATGTTTTGATTTATTGTAGAGATGAGGTCTCGCCAAGTTGCCCAGGCTGATCTCGAACCCGTGAGCTCAGGCAATACTCTTACTTTGGCCTCCCAAAGTGCTGGGATTATAGGCACGAGCCACTGTACCTGACCTGTTTGGTTTATTTTTATTTTGTTTTCAGGGAGTTGGGTATGGAGTGTTCATGGGTAGAGGAAGATACAGACTACGTAAAAGAGTGTGGGGTAGGGAAGAAATTGAGAACGAGAGAAAAAAAAGGACATAAGGCATATAAGAAGCCTTTTCCGTCACCATCTCCCTTAAACTATAATGAAGATGCTAGTCCAGGGTAAATGATTGTGTGAATTCAATCCCTTGCCCATCCTTTTTAATGAAAGTTTCACCTAGCTTCATGAATATTTGTCTGTCCCTGTCTCACTTGCTTTGGCCTTGTCTTTTTCTGTGTCTTTGCCTCTCCTGGTTTCTTTATAAAACTTTCCCTCAGGGGACTTTTTCATTCTTCACCAGCCCAATATTTCATCCTTGGATTGGCCGATGTTTCTCCAAAATGCTGGCTGCTTCATCTGACAATGTAAGGAAGAGTCGCCCCAAACATATCTCTGAATTGCCACTAGATGGCAGTGTCTGGGAACTTCGCTAACCTGGCCTAGGTATTCATGGAGTGCTCTATGGCTGCAGTAGTTTCACTTCCTTATTCTGCTTTTAGGCTATTGCAACCAGTTGCTAACCAGTTGCTAACCCTTATGTCCAGACCTAGCTGGATTTCTTTGTCTATAATAGAAGAAAATTCATGTTTTTAAAACACCCAGTGCTGGAAAAGCCTGTTCTCTAAACTGATGAGTATTTTCCACTACTTTAATTCTCACACAAGTTCCTAGCCACAAACCTTCTCTTTTTGCTTTCCCTCTTTGTTTTCTCTTCGGCTGTTGTTTCGTTTCTTTCTTTTTTGTCTTTTAATTTTAATTTATTATTTATTTATTTTTCGAGTTGTAGTCTCACTCTGTCGCCCAGGCTGAGTGCAGTGGCACACTCACGGCCACCCCAGTGTTGACCTGCTGGGCTCTGGTGATCCTTCCACCCTTAGCCTTCCTAGCAGCCAGAACTACAGGTGTGTGCTACCACACCTGGGTAATTTTTGAAAAATTTATTGTAGAGACGAGGTCTCGCCTAGTTTCCTGGGCTGATCTTGAACCCACAGGCTCAGTCAATCCACTCACCTTGGCCTCCCAAAGTGCTGGGATTACAGGCTAAGCCACAGAGCCCAGCTAGTTTCATTTTTAAATGCAAATTGATTTCCCCCTCCTTTCCCAATTTTGTAAGCTGGGTTGATCCTCTCTCCTCTTTTTGAGCATGAACTTACAGAATCATGTGCTATCAATGCTTGAAGATCTCTTAGACTTCATTGAGTCCAAACCCCCCATTTATGGATGGGGAAACTGAGGCAAAGAAAGGAGCAGAAACTTGTTCAAGGTAATATTAAAAAGTCAAGATAAAATGCTATGGGTTCATCTCATGAATGCTAATGTAGGCGAGTGACACAGGGGTTCAGAGGAGCCACAGTTCTAAGAGGAAGCAGGACCATGGGTGGGAGTGGAGGGGTATAGGTGGAGTTGAAGCTTGGAGATAGGAAATTCAAGGATTATTTTACTCAGGAGACAAGGTCTAAGTTGAGTCAAGTAGAGGATGAAGGTCAACAAGAAGTAAGTAAGAGATAAGGCTTTGGTAGGCTGGGATTATGCTGTGCCGGCTCTTAAATGTCAAGCTAATTTCCTGGTAATGCTGAACAGGAACTTTCAAATGCTTTCAATCTCTTTTTTATTTTTAGTGGTAACTTTCTATTATGTTTGCCCAAGAAGTAGCCTCTTTGTTTTTCCCCATTTTTTCCCATTAGTCTCAGCCCCTCAGAAGAGAGAGAAAGTGGAACTGAAAAATTAGGCTGGGGCTTATTTCCACTACAACTATTCCATAGTGTCTCAAACAAAAGGGATCTGGGCATTATCCAACTCTAAACCCTATTCATTCACTTTGTTTCTGTTCTCCATCCACTCAGGGGAGTCTGAGCATCTGGCCTCTGCATCCCACAGCTCCCTTTGTCACAAGGGCCTTCCAGAAGATTTGGAGAGCTCTTGACAGCTGAGAACACCTACAGGAGGTAAGCATGACTTCATAAAAATGAAAAAGAGGCCTCCATACAAAAGGGTTCTTTAAAAGTAACCTGAACATGGGAGCAATCCAAGAGCCTTTTCAGACTGTCAACAGTACATCAGTGCCCAGCCATCATGGCCAGCCACATTTCAAAGCCAAAGAAGACCACCCACTCCCCTTTTCAACTCTCCATTTATACTGCTGCATGGTTTAAGGTCTGTCTTTTTACCAGGATACCGTGGACACCCCTGCCTCAGCACCCTCTGTCTGGCTTTATTCCTGCCATTTTCTGTCTTCCCTTCACCCTTTTACTGGCACACAGTAAGTACTCACTAAATGGTGTTCTTTTCTTTCACAAGGACCTTAGAAATTATCTAGACCTGAATACCATGGAATCACTTAATAGACCACTGAGTGTAGGGGTTATTGGGAAACAAGAAAATACTCTTGACAATTACAGTCCTCATTTCTGGAAGTGGTCATGTGGTTGTAGCTGGTATTTATGACTACCTTCTTCTATTACCCACTCTGTATTTCCTTTGCTGTCAGCGAACACCTCAGCTGATCATGGTTCTTTATATGGTAGAATGACCCAAACCTTCATTCCTGAAGGATCTTAGCTATTATTAGTTCTGCCTGGGATTGAATTATTACATTTTTCCATTCACTTTAACTATAGAGCATGGAAATACTAAAAGACACCCTAAAGGATCTCCTGTATTCCAGACATACTCTTTCTTACCTCCATTGTGGAGTTGTAGTCCAATTTCCCCTTGGTGGTCAGGATCAATCACTCCAGTCAGCACAGTAACCCCCTTCTTAGTCTGTTGATTCAGAGGCATAAGGAGCCCAAAGTGGCCACACAATAATGTTATCTTCCAGCTAAATGGAATTGTTGTTGTGTCCTCTGGTGGAAACATGGAACCAAGACTCCTTTAGGGACCAAAACTTCTTGTCCAGCAGGCCAAATGGTCATGGGAAGAAGCAGCAAAAAATTTGCTAATGGGTTACTAGGGGTAATGGTGAGTGACACTACTCCCATTTTCACCCCTTAGTTGCTGGACCTGTGAATCCTGGCTATAGGAGAAACTTCACCACATATTAGATGCTGATCCAGATGGTTTTCTGGAACTTTGTTCCAGCCCCACAAAGTATTGCCATCTAGCTGGTGCTGTAACTGAGTCTTCAAAAAGCTATTCCATTGCCCTATCAAACCAACTCTTAAGGATGATGGGGAACATGGTAAGTGAATTCCATGGGCATGGGCCCATAACTGCACTTTATTTGCTGTGGAGTGAGTTCCTTGATCAGAAGCAATGCTATATGGAATACTGTGATGGGTGATAAGACATGCTGTAAGTCCACAGATGGTAGTTTTAGCAGAATCATTGTGTGCAGGGAAGGCAAATCCTTATTCAGAGTAAATGTCCATTCCAGTAAGGATAAAATTCTGCCCCCTCCATGGCTGAAGTGGTCCGGTGTAATCAGAGAATAGTACCATATCTGGAACTCTCTGTTGGTCCCTGCTGTTGGCAGATTGAGTATTCAGTGGTAATCATAGGCAGCTGGGCCTTGGTGAGTGGAACTCCATGTTGCTGAACCCATGCATAACCTCCATCCCTGTCACTGTGGCCACTTTTTTTATGAGCCCACTGGACAATGACAGGGGTGACTGAGAAAAGGGACTAACTAGTATCCACAGAATGGGCTGTTCTAGCCACTTGATAATTAAAATCCTCTGCTGAAGTCACCTATTTCTGTTATTCATAGTCTGATGCCCAGTCATGAAAAGTATGTCATTTATTATTATATCATATATTCTTTCTAACTTTTGGGTTATCTCAGGTGGCCCCTGATATTCATCTTAACCAGAAGCAGAAGTCCATCTTCAGGAAAGCTCTTCTAACAACATCCCAGCTTTTTTTTTTTTTTTTTTTTTGCTAATGCTTCCTCTTGAACTTGTTTCAGATAGTTCATCTAGTTGCAAACGCTCTGTATCCATGGGCTACTCCCAGGACACACACAGAGCAGGGACCCTCTATCCCTATCTTGGATACATCTTCTTTCTTAGTCTTCTCCCTAATGACCATTGTCCTTGTCCTTTTCAGATTGATGAACTCATATCTCCCTTGGCTCAAGGCCCTGACAGCTTCCTCAGAATGAAGTTCAATAACTCCTCCCAAAAGAACTGCATCATAGTAGTCCAGCGTTTGACACATCTCCCTGGACTTTCCTAATTTCCTTTCTTTTAGCAATGGACATACTTAGAAAATTGCCAGGGGACTCCACTGTATCTAAGTGATCCCGTGTCACAGGGATCCTAAGATTTCCCATGGTTACTCCAATACCATCTAACACTAGGGCAAATATGATGAAAGGGAAAGGTGAAATGGAAAACTAATCTTAACTGATTCAAGTTAAACTATTTTACTTCTGCAAATTTTACAAAAACACATGACCAATGCAAGGATCATTCCCAGGGCCTTGGAAAGGTTATATGCCAATGTAGGGCCCTGAAACTTTAGGGTTCATTAGCTTCATCGTAATTCACCCCTGGGTGTATCATTTTGATGTTCTATCTTAGTCTATATGCTAAAATCTTCCTTTTGGGACTTCATCTCTGTCTCTTCAGTAACTCCTACTGAGTAACTGATCTCTACTGTTGAAATTTGTCTTAGTAATTGATTTCAGTCGCTCAACTTCCTGCTTTCCAAAATACATAATTTTCCCATTATCCTACTCTGGCACATTCTTCACCTAGTGCTACTGTAAAAACTAGCACCAGTTCTTGCTTAACCATCATGCTTCCACACTGGCCAAACTCTGACTAACTTCTCAAATGTATCTAGACAAGATATTTAATAAGAGAAAAAATTGAGTGGGTATAGACCTTAGTGACATGTCATCAAATTTACTAGGAAATAGGAAAAAAAGGTCACCTGTCTTTAATAAACTTTCAAGAAACAATATGTACACATGTGAGATGACCTAGACAATTTCCAAAGTGATAATGGTATATGTCTACAATAATTTTGTCCCTTCCCACCAGTCCTCACAGTGGATATGATGGACAATAATGGAGCTTGGATCTTCAGGGGCTGATAGGATAAATTCAAGCAAAAATCTTGGAAGTGAATACAAGAGTAAAGAACAGGATAAACTAGTCAGAATGGCATGACAAGGGTGATAAGTGAAAGATACAGTTAAGAATCAGGGATCAGGAAGAAACTGAATTTTAATAGAAACAAGCACATTTTCTTGAACATCAGTAGATGTTCACAGTTCATTTTCATGGGGCAATAGATCTGTGGTGCCCTCATCAGGTTAATGAGTTTATTAATTCAAGAATTAGTCAATTCATGTAAACAAACCACCACATATCCCAAATTTCCTCCTTTCCATGAGAGGTAAGGATTATTATTTTCTGGCTCAATATTTTTATTTTTTTATTTTTTGAGTCAGAATCTCACTCTGTCACCCAGGCTGGAGGGCAGTGGCATGATCATGGCTCACCGCAGCCTCAACCTTCTGGGCTCAGGCAATCCTTCTGCCTCAGCCCTCCAAGTAGCTGGGACTACAGGTGCACACCACCACATCCAGCTAATTTTTTTACTTGTGGTAGATATGAGGTTTCGCTATGTTGCCTATGCTGGTCTCAAACTTCTGGGCTCAAGAAATTCTCTTGCATCAGCCTCCCAAAGTGCTAGGATTACAGGTGTGAGCCACTGTGCCTGGCCTGGATCAAGCTTTTAACCACATCTATAGAAAACTTGAACTCTAAGCAAATTGAAGACAGGGACTGTTGTTTCATCTCCAACTAGCAATGACTGGTACAGAGTAAGAATTCAGTGAACATATGTTGAACCTAATTTGTTACTCTCTATTTACCAGTTTGTACTCTCATATTTTTCCCACAAGAAAGGAACACTTCCTTTTAATTTTCCTACCTTCAGTGTCTAGCACTATGCCTGAAACGTTGTATATTCTCAATAAATGTTTTCTGCATGAATGGAAAACCTTGGAAGTGCAATGCACTGCACTGTGAATCACATCAAGGTGACACACTGATGGAAGGTGACACACTTCCCCAAGAATCTAAAACGGTTCCTTCTACCTCTCAAGAAGGACAGTGCTAGAGTTCATTTAAATAATAGAAGGGAGAATAAAATGACCTGAACCAGAATTTCAGGTATGTCTTCTCCAACCACAGATCAGGTACCCAAAAGAAAGTGGAGGCCATACCATTCTTAGCTGTTATCACCTTCAAGTACACCAATCTTTTCTTTTGCAGCCTCTAGTCTGATGTTAAGCCCATTCAGTATATTTTTCACTTCAGGTATTGTATTTTTCAGTTCCAAACATTCAATTTTTAAGTTGAAATTGACATCCTTTATTTGATCTTTTAGAAGATGTTGATTATTTAGTATGTGATGGGAGGTGATAACTTATAGGTTGTCAAACTTTAAATAAGTTACTCATTGAACATAATAGATACAATGTGATTTTTCTCAATATTCTGTGCCATACATCTACAATATTTTACCATTTATTTTAAAATCAGCAAAGAAAGCAAAATAGTAGTTTATGTAGTCAGCACTGGCATTCCAAACTGATAAGAAATTGGGCATGTCATTCTACTTGGGATTAAGTAAAATGTATATAAACTGACCATATATGTTATAGAGTTTCTTTTCTTTTTTTAGATATGGGTTTTTCTAAAACTATTTTATTTTACTGTGGTAGGAACTCTTAATATGAAATCTAATTTTTAAAATGTTGAAGTGTACAATGCATTACTATTGATTATAGGTACAATGTTAGACAGTAGATGTCTTGAGCTTATTCATCTTGCTTGACTGAAGGTTTATGACCACTGATTATAACTCCTGATTTGTCACTCCCCCATCCCATTCTACTCTTTGATTCTATCACTTTGACTGTTTTAGACCCCTCATATAAATAGAATAATGCAATATTTGTCTTTCTGTGACAGATTTATTTCACTTAGCATAATGTCATCAAATTCTATTCATCTTGGAAGGCTGAGGCGGAAGGATCGGGAGCCCAGCAGGTCGAGGCTGTGGTAGCCGGGAGCGGCCACTGCACTCCAGTCTGGACAAGAGTGAGACTCCAACTCAAAAAAAAAAAAAAAATTCTATTCATGTTGTCCTATATTATGAAGTTTCCTTCTTTTTTAATTTTTATTTTAAAGATGTGGGGTACAATTCAGGGTTAGGTATACAAATATTCATCATACAGCAACCCTTGCTGATGAGGTGTGCCCCTCCCTCCCCTGGCAGTTTCCGTCAACTGCCAATACCATCCCCCCTCCCCTAGCAGTTTCCCACAATGGTGCTGGGAAAACTGACTGATCACATGTAGAAGATTGAAACAGGATCCCTACCTATTACCACAAACAAAAATTAACTCCTTTTTTTAAGGCTGAATATTTAAGGCTGAATTTTTTTTAGTAGGAGTTTCACTCTGTTGTCCAGGCTGGAGGGCAGTGGCACATTCATGGCTACCACAGCCTTGGCCCACTGGGCTCAGGAACTACAGAGGCATGCCACCACACCTGGCTAATTTTTTGGTTTATTGTAGAAACGAGGTCTCCCCAAGTTGTCCAGGCTGGTCTTGAACCCCTGGACTCAGGCAATCCTCTCACCTCCACTGTGTCCAACAAGGCTGGATTTTTTAAGGCTGTTCAATCTTTCTGTGTAGTGACCCTTTTATCCTTATATAATACCCCGTTTTCCTTCTGTGATGGTTTTTGACTTAAAGTCTATTTTGTCTGATATAATTATAGTCACTGCTGCTCTTTTAGTTACTATTTGTGTGAAAAATATTTTCCATTCCCTCATTTTCAGTATATACATCTGCTTAAATCTAAAGTGAGTTTCTTAGGCTTGACTGTAGTGGGAAACTGTGGGGGGGGCCGGGAAGGTGGGATTGACAGTAGTGGGAATCTGCCTGGGGAAGGGGAGGCACACTTCATCAACAAGGGTACCTGCACAGTGAATATTTGTATACCTAACCCTGAAACGTACTTCATAATTTTAAAATAAAAAAATTTTTAAAGTTAAAAAAATAATAAAGTGAGTTTCTTAAAGACAGTATATAGTTAGGCTTTGTTTTTTAAAACATTCATTTAAGCATTCTATGTTTTTTGATTGAGAAAAGTTAAATAATTTACATTTAAAGAAATTAATGATATAGAAATATGTATTGACATCATTTTGTTAATGTTGTGTTTGTTTTGTCATGTTTTGTCTTTTTATCTCTTTGTGTTTTGTTTTTTGTATTAATATGCTTTGATTTCTTTTTCTATTTCTTTCGTGTAACTTGGATTTTTTTGATGATTACTTTGGGGCTTACATAAAATATGGTTATAAGTCTATTTTAAGCTGATAATAGCTTAAGTTCAATCACATACAATAACTCTACGTTCTTCCTCCCACACACTTTATGTTACTGTTCCATAATGTTTATATTTTCATATTGTGCATCATTTAATGTATTTTGTCATAGTTATTTTTAATACTTTTGTCATTTAGCTTTTATATCAGAATTAAAGTTATTTGCCTGCCATTCTTATAGTAATATTATTCTCTATTTGTATACTGTTTAGTATCCTTTCATTTCTACTTGAAGAACTCCCTTTAGCATTTCTTGCAAGGTCTAGCAGTGATGAACTCCTTCATTTTTGTTTACCTGGAAAAGTCTTTATTGCTCCTTCCTTTTATTATTGAATGACAGTTTTGCTGTGTATATGTTCTTGGCAAATTTTTCTTTTAGTACCTTGAGTATATCATCCCACTTTATTCTGACTTTGCAATTTGTTTTTCTGAAAAATTATCTCATTACATTTTCCTTGTACACGACAAGTTACTTTGCTCTTGCTGCTTTCAAACTTTTTGTCTTTGATTTTTGTCAGTTTGACTATAAAGCATCTTGGTATGGATTTCTTTCGGTTCATTTTATTTTTTGTCCTTTGAGATTCTCGAATCTAGATATTCATTTTCTTCTCCAGATTTGGACAGTTCTCAGTCATTATTTCTTTGAATAAACTTTCTGGTCCTTTATCTGTTTTTTACCTTAGACTCACATAATGCTTATAATTGTTCATTTGATCATGTCCTAGAAGTCCCTTAAGACTTTCTTTGCTCTCTTTCATTCATTCCTTTTTTTCTCCTCTGAATTATTTCTAATGCCTCCAAGTTACCTTTGGTGATCTTTTCCTCTGTTTGATTCAGTCTGCTGTTGAACCTCTTGAGTAAATTTTTCAGTTCAATTATTGTGTTGTTTAACTCTATGATTTCTGTTTGGCACTTTTTAATATTTTTCTGTTTTCAAAAATTCTCACATTGTTCATGCATTGTTCTTTTGGCCTCAGCGAGCATCTTTATGATAATGTTTTTGAATTTTCTGTGAAGTAAATCATGTAATTTTGTTTCATTAGAGTCACTTTCCAGGGATTTATCTTTTTCTTTTGTTTGGAACATCTTTCCCCAATTCTTCATTTTCCTTGATTCTGTGTTATGTCTACACATTATACAAAGCAGCCACCTTTCTTAATCTTCATGGACAAGCCTTATACACCAAAAGACCCCCACCAATCAGCCTAGCTGTAGCTTCTGGGGACCTTGCAACTTTTGTGCTAGTATAAACTATTTGTGTGTGTGTGTGTGTGTGTGTGTGTGTGTGTGTGTGTGTGTGTGTGTGTGTGTGTGTGTGTTTCATCATCTCCAGGAATCTAGGATATACTGGGTCCTATCAGTGTACTAGGACAAGTGAAAATGAAGCTAGTTTCTTAGGAAGTTCCCCAAAAGTTTGATTGTTGGATGCTTCCTTCAACTCTTTCCTTACCAGGGAGAAGCCGGAAGTTGTTTGGTCTCCTAAAAACTTTGCTTGCTCTGTGTTGAGCAGGGAAAATAGAGCTATGGCATTTATCAGCCCAAGGCACAATTTCTGTTCTCCCCACAGGTGACTAGATTGTACTGGACCCATCTGAGATCCAATACTTGCAAATAGAAAGACAGTTCTCTGGTGAACCCCATTAGAAAAATTGGGGTGCTGGAACCAACTCTCTTTCTCCTAATAGAAGCTGGGAGCTTGAGGGTCTTTTCCTGTTCACGTGGTATTGTGCCAGGGTTAGGAATTCCAGCAAGAGAGCATCATGAATCTCCCTACTGGCTTTTGTGAGTGTGGTTTTGCATTTGCCTAGGGTGTAGAAGCTTTTCTTTTAATTTCTCGATTTCTCATAAAGGGAATTTGTCTGTGAATTGTTGCTGAATTAATTTGTTTGTGGGAGAAGGAGGGCTCGGGGATTCCTATCCTGCCACCTTCCTAATGTTATTCCTTCTTCGTATATTTTCCTCATATGTTCCACTTTTTCCTCTGTATGCTAGTACTAATTTTGCACACTGTGAATGCATGACATTTTCATCATTTACTGAATGCTCCAGTTGTTCAGTGTGACTTCTTTACTTTGGAAGGTCAGAATTCAAATGGTTCCTGGCCAATGTCGGTTTTTGGAATTACTCAGAATACAGATCCCCAGTAGTTGTTCTTTGCCTGGCTTTTTGATGTTTCACCATATGCAAATGCAGCTTAGTGTTCAGCAACAGACTCAAGGGAACCCCAGGCAATTTTCTTGGGTCTTTTCTCTGCATAGCTCTCTCTTCTCTGGTATTCTATCCTACAAATTCCAGCTCTCTCAGCCTCAATGAACCCTAATTTTTTTTTTTTTGAGTTGGAGTCTCACTCTGTCACCCAGACTGGAGTGCAGTGGCCACTCCTGGCCACCGCAGCCTCGACCTGCTGGGCTCCAGTGATCCCTCCGCCTCTGCCTTCCAAGTAGCTGGAACTAAAGGCGCGCGCTCCCATGCCTGGCTAATTTTTGATTTATTGTAGAGATGAGGTCTCGCCTGCCCAGGCGGGTCTCAAACCCGCAGGCTCAGGCAATCCACTCACCTCAGCCTCCCAAAGGCGCGGAATTACAGGCTGAACCACCGAGCCTGTCTATGAACCCTAATTTTTATCTTTTGAATTCATCAAGAGTACCATGCTCTGCTTGAATTTCCCCTCCCTGTGCCAATGGTTTGGAAAGTATAGCCAGTCAGAAGGCTGAGACAATTTTAAGACCTACTTTATTTACTGTCCATCTGTAAGGGATCAAAGTTCTCTACTTCTTGTTGCCCAATGTTTGAGAAGAGTTGTTTCATGAATTTTGTCTAGTTTTATAGTTATTTATGCAGCATGGTCAGAAGAACTGCTATAACCATCAGAATTTGTTCGTCCATACATTTTTATTCAATGTCTTCTATATTCCCATCCTGTGCTAAATCCCAAATGATCTACAGAAAAGAAATAACACAGAATCTTTGACTTCAAGGAGAATACAAACAACTAGTAGAAAAAGATAACTAGGTATGAACTCACTGTTACTTTAATTGGGATATTCTCTCTGGTCTGCCTTTGTGCTTAAGCAACACTTGCTCATTTAGCTCAAAGACAACTTTACGTATGAAGTCATAGCTTGAGTAAAACTAACTGTGCTCTCCCTTGAATCTAACTATATTCTGCACATATTTATATCATGCCCCCTTAAACATCTTCTTGTGTTTCTTTGTTTATATATTAGTGCTCCTCATTAAACAGTAAGCTCCTCTAAGACAAGGTAATGTCTTTTTCCTAGCACTCAGTACAGTAACTAGCACACAGTAGACATGCAAGGCAATAACTACTAATCAAATTAAGGAATGAATAAATAAGTATACAGATATGAGCTAATTAAGGAATAGCAAGTGCTATACAGAGTGGTACTTGCTCTACAATAATTTTTTAAAGAGAGATTATAGAGCATTGGGAAAATAAGGCAGTGATCTCGAGTTGGTATAGTAGAATAATGTCACCCCCCCAAAAAAAGAATGTTCATGCCCTATTGCCTAGAATCCATGAATATGTCACCCTACATAGCAAATGGGACTTTGTGGATGTGATTAGTTTAAAACCTTAAGATGGGGAGATTATTCTGGACTGTCAGAGTAAGCCCAATGTAAGTAATCAAGAGTCCTTAAAAGAGTCATAGTAGGAGATGTGATGGCAAAAGCAAAAAAACAGAATGATACAACATGAGAAAGGCTTGAACGGCCATTACTGGCTTTGAACATAGAGGAATGGAACCATTAGCCAAGGAATTTCCTCCAGTAGCTGAAAAGGCAAGACAAATATGTTCTCTCATAGAACCTCCAGAAAAACACAGTACTTCTAACACCTTGATTTTCACCCACAGAACCATTTTGGATTTCTGATCTCTAGAACTGTAAGCTAATAAATTTGTGTTGTTTTAAATCACCAGATTTATGGTGATTTATTATAGCAGCAATAAGAAACTAATACAGTTCAATATAGAGGGTTGAGTTGGATTTGTCTGGGCCAACAAAAGAATCCAGACTGATGCAAGAATTGGAGCCATTTGATAAAGATCCATGGTATTATTAGACCAGGGGTTGACAACTTAAATAGAGTGCCTCTGGGCAACTTGAAATGAAAACATAAACAGAATTGATTCTCAAAAGACAAACAGAAATCAGATATTACTTTGGACAGGCTTAAAATGCAGGCCAAAACAAACTACCATTTATATGCCCAGAGATTTCATATAAGGCAAAAATACCACCTTAACACTATCTTTGGTAGAGTTTTCTGAGCCCATTTGCAAAGATGGATTTCCCTCTACTCAGCCTTAACAAATACTAGGGCTCATAGGATATTCACTAATTTACTTATTCATTCCCTGCCCAAATATTGTTGAGCTACTGATTATCTCACTACTGTATGTGTGGTTATTGCCTTCTAGGAAACTGTGTATAGTAGGAAAGACAGATAACTTTAACATAAATATAGCAGGACATCTCCTTAACTCTCTTCGTTTCTTTTTCTCCTCATTTCTGGTGGGGAACTAGTTTTTAACATAATGACTTATCAAAGCCTTACTACTAATGATATTTTTTACTAGCAAAAATAAAAATCTTATGGCTTCTCTATGCTAAAGGTCTTGAAAGACCCAAGCTTTCTTCCAAAAGAGACTTAAGGAGTCATTTGGTGAAAATATCCACCATCACCTCCCTTCTGTTACAACAAAGACTCCCTACCCTCAACCATACTCAAGATTCCACACCACTTGAAAAGCCTACAGGATGGAGCTAGAACATGATGAGAGGGAAAGGAAGGAGATCAGGGACTGTGATCAGAAGTGAGCTTTGATTGGACTGAAAGGAAAACCAATGGGTAAAGTGAATAACTCTTTTACACTACCCTCAGAAGTCTGACTGTGTTTATGATGGGCTACTAGTTAGATATGAGCTGTTTTATAAATCACTCCAAGGTGTTTTGCCAAATAATTCTGTTGTTACAGTAAGCAAAATGTGCTGTGTTGTAAGAGTGACAAACAAAGGAACATGGGGGACCCACATTGGTGTGATCAGAGAAATACCAAGCATGATTTCCAACCTCCGCCCCAAGTTTCTCCACAAAAAAGCCCAGAACCTAAAATTCTATCATTGATTCTAATACACTTATCTTAAACATTGCTGTCTTTCCACAGTGTCTATCTGAGAGTTCAACTCCATTTAAAAACACTGGTAGAATGAGGGACTGGAAGTAAGATGGAAGCTGTACCTCTTTACCTTTATTTGAAAAGGCTCTGTTTTTTAAAAATCATTTATAGAGATCTAACTACTTAGTACTGCTGATGTGGTCTTTGCTCTTTAGAACTTTCTGAATATGAAGAAAAATGCACATAAAAATGGAATGCAAGTGAATTGCTCTGTGCTAGATTCTGGACAAAAGGGAAATTGCTGCTCAGGCTTTGGCTCTGTTGGAAGTAACTCTTATTCTTTGATTGACAGGCCATGCTATTTCAAGTGGTACAAGATGAGAGGAAAGGTAGAATGCATTGCCAAGGATCTTGAAAGTTCTGATATTCCAAAAGTAAAAAGAGAACGCCCACCTTGGCTCTGCCATTTGTATCTGACCGCAAACAAATCATTTGCCCTTTTTGCAACTCATTTTCTCCATCTATAATATGAGAGGCTGAACAACATTATCACTAAAAGCTCTGCTGATCCCTACATTCTATGCACTATTTCCTGAGGCTAGAATGGGTGCTGACTACCAATGGCAAGGAAAGTCTTCATCAGGTACTTTGGGAGAAAAAAAAAAGTTGTCTCTTACCTCCAAGTGCATGTGCTCTAGTGTCTGGCATAACTCATTGGGTGGGTCCAATTTGCCAACAGTTGCATTTTTGTATGTTTGATATCTTGTCAGGACAAGTGTGCAATCCATTCTGTGAATGTAATTAAACAAGCAACAGAGGACCCTTCACTTCTCAAGAGCTAGAGATTCTACTTCTCTCCAAAGGAGGATATATATTTGTGTGGGGAGCTATGTTCCAGGAGATGATTCCCAGAAGTTGGTGACTGCCTAGCATGAGTATCAGCATTGTGAGGAGGTGACCACCTACATGGTGTGCATTGATGAGTAATGAAGGGGAGGGGCCCTCATTGTAAAACACACCTCTTCCAGTGTTCCTCATCACATGTCTAATGCCCCCATTCAGAATGCATTCATTTCAGTATTTGCAGATTTCAGTCTGAGGTTGCAAACTGGCAGCCAAAACGCTAACTGCTGCCTACCCACAGAACTTACTTGGCAACACAGTTTTAGAGAAGATTTGAATATTTTTAGGCAGAGCAATGGCTCTTCTGTGAGCTTTAATCATCATCATTCCCTTTTGTATTATAGCTTGCTGTTTTACTGTGCCTCCAGATACTTTAATGCCAGTGATTTATGTGGAGCCAAGTTCTGGCTCCCTACTTTGTAGCTCTTCCTCAGCTTGGAGTTAGGTACTTGGAAAGTTGATCTTCTTCTAGCCTAGGAAGAGGGTACTAGGTGGTAACTTAAAGGTTGAGAGATCTGATGTATTCTAATGCCTGCCTGAATTCCAAGGAAGATTCTAAATCCGTGGATAACCTGGTTACATTGCCCATCCAGAGGGTTCTAATCTGTACCTCCTGGGGTCAAAATGTGGAGTTCCCCAGCATGGGTGACTGCTGACTCTGGCACAGAGGCTCAAGCAGGTTTTCTTAAACCCAGTCACTGCTGGGGAAGATAATAACAGCTAGCAATGGAACCTGGCCACAGAAGCACTTCCCAGAGCTGGAGTTTGGCCTGAGAGAAAGAGAGAGATGAAAAATAATATTGAAAAAAAAGTTCTATGTTCTATATTATTTGAACTTCTCTTTAATTTCCCAGAGGTTGAAAAAACCTTCTGGAAATGCCTTTTGGACACAAAGGTAAAGTTTTCCTTGGAGTGAAGAGAACTCTTTCAGATCATTTGCAAAAGGTTTTCTTTCAGTTTACCAAGCATTTAACTGCTGAACTTGTTTTTCCAGCTCTCAGCCTCAAACTTCCCTCCAAGTCAGTGTAAAGATACCTAACAGGAGATAAACAGTATGCCATTCAGTCTTATCCTGCTTCCCATGAAACATGGCTCACCTTCTGCTCTGGAAATGCAGGTCCAGAGGGAGCAGACACATGTAAGTGAGGCCAGGACTTTTTATAGGCCAGGACTTTTTAATGGCAGAGGTATTCTGAGAGCAAAACCATATCCCGCTAGCCTCTGAATTTCAACCTTCAGGATCATCTGTGAAAGCTCCCACCCACCCCATTTTATTGGCATTTTGTTATCTTTTTCTTCAAGAAGTATGAATAAAGCAATAATATTCCCCAGCAGAGAAGGCTTATAGAAACCCCTGAAAGTCGAGAAATTTCATCCCCAGTGATAGGTACCCACCTCTGCCTTCTAGCCCTTCTGCTTTCTCTCCAAATTGCCATTTTTAGTCCTTTCATTCACCTAGAAAAGTTCAATGATATTTAAAGAGGGAAAACAACTGCATAATTAATTTAATGAATGCTCATTAGACTCGTTTTGATTAAAAATAAAAGTTTGGGGTCTTAAAGAATGTCTCAATTCCCCAGGTAACTTTCCCATAATTCCTGAATGTGTTTACCGATGTTGTACCTCTGGCCACCATTTCCTAGGCCCCTTTGTACTTCAAGTACCATCTTTCCCTTATTTTAAGAAAGCGTAGTTTAAGATATTGTTTTAATAATAGATTGATAAAACTTCAATATAAGATGCATTTTTATTTCAGAAATACCAGAAAGAAAAACTGTTGTCTTAGTATTAAGGAAATATGGTATCATCTTTCTGCTGATATTCCTGAACTTTTATCTGCACCTCTGATCCTTCTCATGAAGTATTTATCTAAGTGTCCACTGTAAGTCTTCATTTACCAATTATTTACCAAGGACTTATTATGAGCCCAGGCACTGTTCAAACCACTGGGGACACAAGAAGAAATACGACACATAAAATCACTACTCTTCTGAAATTTATATTCTAATGGAGAAGACAAATAATACATAAATGCATGAATCAACCAATAATAGTAATAATAGTAAGTTATATAAAGAAAATGAGCCCTGCTACTAAAATGGACAGTAAGAGGAAGAGGGGGATGTCATAGCTAGGGTACATAGTGAAGACTTTTCTGATGAGGAAACATTTGAGCAGAGATCTGAATCATACAAAGAGGCTAGCTGTAAGGAGATTTGGGGAAGAACATTCCATGCAGAAGAAATAACAAATATAAAGGTTCTGAAGTGGGAATATGCCTTGGTATGTTTGAGAAACAAAAAGAAAGTGACTGAAGGGCGGTGGGTAATGGTGGTCATAGAAGAGGTAGAAGAATTAAGTAATAACCTTATAGGTCAGGGAAGGAAGTTTGTATTTTATTCTAAGTATTATTCATATCAGCATTATTAATAATAGCCAGAAGGTAGTAATGACTGAAATGTCCATCAGCTGTTGAATGGGGTAAATAAAATGTAGTATATCCATGCAATGGTATATTATACAGCTATAAAAAGGAATAAAGTTCTGATAGATGCTACAACTTGGATGGACCTTGGAAACATTATACTAAGTGAAAGAAGCCAGACACATATCACACAATTCACCCATTTAAAATATGCAATTTAATGGTTTGTAGTATATTCGTAGAGTTTTTAAACTACCACCACAATAAATTTCAGAACATTTTTATCACCTCAAAAAGAAACCATGTGTGTGGTGTATTTTATTTAACAATAAGACCAGTAAAGAGTTGGTTTGGGGACATGTTAAGTTTGAGGGACAAGTAGAGATGTTGGGTGGAGATGTCTAGGTTGCGGAAATACGTATCATAAGGTTTTGTTTGTTTGTTTTCCTTTAGCTATATTTCTTTTCTTACCCATTCCTAATGAAAACGGAGTTTTAGTGTAGTGATGCATCAATTAAGAACTCAATATTGGCAAGAGGAAAGGTTTTAAGACTAATTCATGCTGAAGATTATGAAAGACATCAAGGAGGACTCTAATGAATGAAAGGATTCACCATAATACAACAAGAGTGATGATTTCTCAGCACCAACCTGTACTAATTGTTTCTTAAGATTCAATTCACAAGTTCCATTGTGGATTTGCTACATATACCTCTTTGTTTTCATTATAGGGGTTGCTCTAAGGTTTACCATCTGCTTCTTTAACGTATTAGACTTTCCTTTCAAACAATGCTATATCGATTCACATATAATATATTTCTATTTCCCTTCTCTTGCCCTTTGCACTATTGTTGGCTTAAATTTACATCTACATATTTGTAAACTTCTCCTTAAAGTTAACTATCTTTTAAAGAAATTTAAAATGATAAATAATTAAAAATATCTGTTCACATATTTACCACTCTGGAACTCTTTATTCCTTTGTCTATGTGGTATAACATTTCCTTAGGATGAAGAACTTTTAAAAATATTTCTTGTATTAAAAGCTTATTGAATGAAGCCTCTTAACTTTTGTGTGTTAGGTAAAGTCTTCATTTTGCTTCTATTTTTGAATAATATATTCTTTTTTTTTTTTTTTGAATTGAAGTCTCACTCTGTTGCCCAGGCTGAAGTGCAGTGGCACACTCATGGCCACCCCAGCGTCAACCTGCTGGGCTCTGGCGATCCTTTCACCAGGTAGCCAGAACTACAGGCATGTGCTACCATGGAAGGCTAAGAAAAATATTTTCTTAAAGGATATTTGGAATTTTAAAGATAAATTCCTTTCTGGCTTGCATTGTTTCTGCTGAGAAGTCTACAGTCATTCTTATCTTAGTTGTCCTATATATGTTATGTGCCTTTTTTCCCTCTGGTTTCTATTGAGATTATTTTCTTTAGTCATGGGTTTTCAACATTTGTATTATGATGTGTATTTGTGTCGTTTGCTTGCTGTTTATCCTACATGGGCTCGTTGGAATTACTGGATCTGTGAGTTTATAATTTTCATCAAGTTTAAAAACAATTTGGCAGTTATTTCTTCAAATACATTTTATGACTTTCTCTGTTGATTCTTTCTGGAACTTCAATTGCACATTTGTTATATTACTTGACATAGTCCATCAGATCTCTATTCTTTGTTGTTTTGCCATTCTTTTTCCTTTCTGTGTTTCGTTGTAGTTAGATTATCTTGTTATGTCATCAAGTCACTGATATTGTCTTCTAAACTATCTAATGTGCTATTAAAGTATAAACCTTTTAACAGTGTACTTTCATTTGTGATTGTTTTTCATATTAGAAGTTGTAGTTCTTGGATTTGGAAATTGCATTTGTTTCTTTTTTAGATCTTCATTTTTTCCCTCATTATATTCTATATTCATATGTTGTCCTTTATTTTCTTGAGCATGTTTAAAATAGCTTTTTTAAAAGTTATTGTCTACTAAGTCCATCAATGTCCTCATTCTTTTGTTTTATTTTTATTGGCTGACTTTCCTCCTAGTTGTGGGTTTCATCTTCCTGTTTCTTTGCATATCTAATACTTTTTGAATTGAGAGTAGTATGTTCTTTAGTGTCTGAACTTTGTTATATTCCTTAAGAGAATGGGTTTTTTTGTTTGTTTGTTTGATAGACAGTTATGTTAGTTACTGTAAGTAGTTCATTATGGTACTTTTGAGTCTATTTTTGAAGTTTTATTATAGAGGATCTATTGGTATACTTTACTCAGGGCCTGTTTAGACCCAACAGAAGATATGCTCCTTCTTAGCCCTCTACTAAATTCTCTGGGTGTTCAAGATGTTTTATTTCCTCTACCTGGCTGAAATTCAAATATCTCCTATATTTAAGCGCTGTAAATTTTTCAGCTTACTGAACCCTGGTGTTTGCTTTTCTCTGACCACATATAATTTCACCATACATGTATATGTAGGTTAGTATTCATCAACAGACTCAGGGGTACTCCTATGCAGGCTTATGAAGGTTTTTTCCTGCAATTCTCCCTTCTTTCTTGTGCTTTTCTCAATACAGTGCACTCACCTCAGCTTCCCTAAACTCCAGTCCCTGTCTTCTGAATGTAATGTGTTTGCTGTGTTCTGTTCAAGTTTCCTGCGCTTGCAACATAGACAAAAAAAGTAGGACTTACCTTGATTGTTTTGTTCTTTTATGGATCAGAATCTTGTGCTTGAAAACAGTTGTTTCACATATTTTTTCCAGTTTTCTAAATGAATACATTGGGGCAACAAGTTTGGTACCAATTATTTCACCATACTAGAAGCAGAAGCCCTCTCAAAGCATTATTTTTCAAAGTATTATTTTTAAAGTACATTCCTGACCTGGTTCTTTCTGGGTTCTGTACCGTTGCTCTTATCCAAATCATATTCATTCTCCAAGACCCAGTATATGCTATCTCCCTCATGCAAACTTTCATATATCCCTATCAGAAGCAATCTCTCTTTACTTTGTTCTCCAGAGCACATTTATGTTTTCCTTCACTTACTCATTAACAAAATTAAACAATCATATAGTGAGCACTTTCCATGTTCCAAGCAGTGTGGAAGGCTCTGAAAATACAGAAATGCCAAATCCTTTCAAAACTCATACTTAATTGAGGGTGGAGGCCATACATTGTGAAAATATTGTGGTCAAAGGATGCCAACTCTATCACGTGAGCATAGTGAAGGGACACAGAGTCCACTGGCAGAATTAAGATAGGGAAGGTTTCTCAGAGGTGATAATTGCTGGGAGAGATGGGGGGAATGTTCCAGATAGAAGGAATAGCATGTGTTCTTAGCACTTTCTGCTTTATATTCATCATGTTTGTGTAAGTCTAAGTCACACCATTACTCTCAGCTCTCACTACACTGTAAACTCCTGGAGTCCAGAGATTGTGTTTTATTTATCACCTCCCTACTCCCAATGTACATAGCATTTATAGCACAGTGCACAACACATAGTTAGTATTTGGGGTACAATATTTGGAAGTATAAAATTGGAATTGGAATAGTTTATTTTTCTATGATACAGTTACAGTCAGAATATAACTTTAAAATGCCAAATTCTCTCACATAAGGAACACTCACCAAAGTGAAAAGAAGTGTTCCCCTGAGCCTCATTGATCCCTGAGACATAGAGACACACTCTTTTTGAGCATTATAGAAGGAAGAGTCTCCTATACATAGTTGAGAAATGATATCCACATTTGGCTACTGAAAATTTTTCAGTGGCTTCAGAGCTTTCCCCAAACATCTAGAAACCATGTCTTAAGAGACGTTCTCATTCTGGCATATTATCTTAGATCAAAATGAATCAATTGTACAGGACAGATAATCTGGCTAATTCAGCTAAAATACTATGCTTCTATCTTTATCACTTGGGTGGTTGCCTGAATCCTTTTATTGTATTCTGACATGATGAATTTCATGTGTACCATTCATGTCTGTCAGCTTCTTATTGATAACCAACATTCTGATTGGTGTGTTGCACCAGAAAAGGGTCTGTACACCTGGATTCTATTTTCAGCTCTGCAAGTCACACCATGTCTCTGAGTCTCTCTCAGAGGGATGATAATAATACTAAGAAGATTATTAGTATGATCATGCTTCATATTTGATATGAAAATATTTTTAATCACATAAAATACTTTAAGATGTTTGGAGAATGATTGTGCATATATACGTGCATGCATCACTCAATGACAGTTATATGGTCTGAGAAATGCATTGTTAGGCAATTTCATCATTGTGTGAACATCATAGAGAGTACTTACACAAACCTAGATGGTGTAGCCTACTACACACTGAGGCTACATGCTATAGACTATTGCTCTTAGGCTACAAATATGTACAACATGTTACTATACTAAATAAATACTTTAGACAATTGTAACACAGTTGTACATATTTGTATATCCAAACATAAAAAAAGGTAAAGTAAAAATACCATAGTATAATCTTATGTAACTATCATCATATACGAGGTTCATCATGGCCTGAAACATTGTTATGTGGCCCACAGCTGTATGTGTATTCTGGCATTAGAGTCACTGTGGTATGATAGTAAAATTGGTAGCCCTTGGGTGTGACTCTGTAGAAATGGACTTTTTGTCCTTGAGCAAGTAATTTTTCTCCTTGGAACCCTAGTTTTTCATCTTTTCTTTGGATCATTTCTGGGTCCCTTAACTGAAATGCTTCTCAGCCTATCAAATACATAATGCTGTTAAGATACTATCTAGTCTGTTCTTGCTGCTATAACAAAACACCTGTGACTAGGTAATGCATAAACAATAGAAATCTATTTTTCATAGTGTTGAAAACTGGAGAGTTCAAGATCGAAGTGCTGGCACGTTCAGTGTTTAGGAAGGGTTTACTCTTTGCTTCCAAGATGGCCCCTTCTCACTACATCCTCACGTGGAAGAAGGGAGAAGAGATAAATGCTGAGTCCTCATGTGGTAGAAGGAGCAGAAGAGCAAAAGGGACAAACTCATTTCTTCAAGCTCTTTTATAAGGTTTCTATTCCCATCCACGAGAGTTGAGCCCTCATGGCCTAACAAATTTCTAAAGGTCTACCTCTTAATATTATTGAACTGGGGATTAGGTTTTAACATGAATTTCAGAGGGGTACAGATATTCAAACCATAGTATTTCACACCTGATCCTCCAAAATTCATGTCCTTCTCACAGACAAGATACACTTATTATATCCCCATAGCCCTAGAAGTCTTAACTCATTCCAGCATCAACTTTAAGCCCAAAGTCTTATCTAAATATCATCTAAATCAGATATGGGTGAGATACTCAAGGTATTATTCATACTGAGGCAATTCCCCCTTTAGCTGTGAGCCTGTGAAATCAAACATGCCACATACTTCCAAAATGAAATGGTAGGACAGACACAGGTTAAACATTATTATTCCAAAAGGGAGAAGAGGAAAAAAAGAAAGGGATAATAGGTCCAATCTAAGTCTAAACCCCAACAGGACAAGCAACGTTACATTTTAATGGTGGAAAATAATCTTTGATTCGATGCTCTGCCTTCTGGACACACTAATGTGGGAGTTGGGCACACAGGGCTCCAGACAGCCCTGCTCCCATAACTTTGCTGGACACAACCATATAGCAGCTCTCACAGGCTGGTGTCTTGTGTCTGTGCCACACTAATGGTTCTCAAGTTCTGGGCTTCTGGGGGTGCCCCTGCTCCCATGGCTCCAATAGACATTGCCCTAGTGGTGGCTCTCTGTGGTAGCCTTAGCCCCATAAAGCTGCTGGGAATTGCCCTAGTGGGGACTGTACAGTGGTCCCAACACCATGGTTCTACTAGACATCACCCAAGTGGAGGCTCTCCAAGGTGACTTTTTTCCTTATGGCAGTTCTCTGCTTGGGCCCTGAAGCTCTGCCCCCACAGCTCTTGTACTCTTTGTGCCTGCAGAGTTAGCACTACATGGATGTTGTCAAAGTTTACCACATATGCTTCCTTCAGAGATGACCCAAGCTGCACCTGGGCCCACTTGAGCCGCACCTGGAATGGACAGAAGTGTGCTGCACCAGAATACATGGAGCAGAAATTGAAGGCAACCCTACCTAGGCAGCCCTGAAGACCTAGGGATGTTCTGAGCCCTTCTTTTGAAACCATTTTGCCCGTGACAACCTTAAATATTTTTGAAATGCCTTTGGGATCATTTTTCCATTGTCTTAATGAATAGCATTTGAATTCCTTCTATCCATACTATTCTCCTTATCAAAATTTTGCTTTACCACACCTTTGATGTGCTTTCCCAGACATGCTTTTTCATTCTTTACAACTTGGCCAGACGGAGAACTTTCTAACTCTTTAAGTTCTACTTCATCTTTAATTTGTTTCTCTCTTCTCACAATTTACTATAAGCAGTCAAAGAAGTCATGCCACACCCTCAACACTCTGCTTAGATATTTCTTCTGCCAAATATCCTAGTTTGTGGAAGTTATGCCTTCTGCAAAGCACTAGGACACAGGTACAATTAAACCAAGGTTTTTTCTTTGGTCACATTGTAGCAAGGATGACTTTTCCTCCAGTTTCCAAAAACCATCAGAATTGCCTTTATTGTCCATAATTCTATGAACATTTTGTCTACAACCACTTAGATTATTTCTAAGATTTAGGTTCTATCTATAGCTCCCTTCTTCTAAGCCCTCATCAGAATCAGTCTTAATGCTCTATTCATGGCAATCTAGGATTTTTCCAGCATACACCTCTAAACTCTTCCAGTCTCTATCCATTACCCAGTTCCAAATCCACTTTTAGGTATTTTTAGGTATTTTTTTATTGCAGCATCTCACTTCTTGGTTCCAATTTCTTAGTTCATGCCTGGTGCTATAACAAAATACCCAAGATGGGGTAATTTATAAATAATAGAAATTTATTTCTCATAGTTTTGTAGGCTGAGATGTCCAAGATCAAGGTCCTGGTAGGTTTGGTGTCTGGTGAGCGTTTACTCTGCTTTCCACATGGTATCTTCTTATTGTATCCTCACTTGACAGAAGGATGGAAGGGACAAACTCTGTGACTTAATTTGGGAGAAGAGATGGAAGAGATGTATGCATGCTCACATAGTGGAAGGGACAAAAGAGCAAAAGGAATGGTCTTAATTTTCTCATGTCCTTTTATAAGGGCACTAATCCTACCTATGGGGGTGGAATCCTCATGACATAATCACCTCCTAAAGGCCGCACATTTTAATACTGTTGCAATGGAAATTAAGTTTCAACATGAATTTTGGAGAAACACAAACATGCAAATCTTGGCAGATGCTCAAGTGCCCTAGTTGAAGTCTAGTATGTTTAGAGGTCCAGATTAAACATTTAGATCTTGAGGTCAGTATTTTAGCCTTTGGATGTTAACAAAGGTTCCAAAAAGGAAGAGGCAAAAATGAGAAGTTGAGATAAATAGGATGAAATCTGTTGACCCAGAACCCAAAGACCCAACTGAGAATGCCAAGACAGGAATGTCTAGAGAAAACAAAGGAGTGTGATTTTGAGGATTAGGTTTGGAAGCTAGATTTTATTTCTTTTGGAAAGTAGGGCACAATATCCAAAATGGAGGACAGAAATACTTATGCTCAGCCTTGCCCATAAAAGCATAAGCTTTACATTAGGCCAAAAGAATAATAGGAAAATTATTTCTGGGGGCTTTCCCACATGTATGTGAATAACCCAGTGCTACCATTTTGAGGAATACCAAAAGGATCAGCTAGCATCAGTCTATGTAACAGCCTTCCTGGAGATAGCACTTCTCAGAGGGGGTGGCTATTGGAAATTTTGATGGTGGCAGCAGGCATTGGAAGGTTTGGTGACAGTTGGTATCAGCAGCAACAACTAAAATAAAACAATTCAAGCTAAACAGGCAATAAACATTGCACAGCAATGTGTGAACTCCTTAGAACAGGATTTCTCAACCTTGGCACTATTATCATTTGGGGCCAAGCCATTCCTTGTTGTAGGGAACTGTTCTGTGCATTGTAAGATGCTAAGTGCATACTTGGCTTCTATTCACTAGATGACAGTAGCATTCTCCCAATTGTCACAACCAAAAATCTGTTCAGATATGAACAGTTATCCCCTGGGAGGCAAAAATCTTTGGTTGAGAAGCTGTGCTCTAAAGAATGACAGAACACTGAGGGCAGATTGAATTTCAGAGCATCAGGTAAACCCATAAGTTCCTTGGGGCACTTCTTTTTGCACCTTTTTTTGTAGGAACAATTGAGAGGAGAACTGATCAACCTGAGAGTCAACTTTCAGGTGCAAAATGGAGAAGAAAGTAGTGAGTAAGGCAGTTTGGGTTTCTGCTCTCCCTGTAAGCCAAATAGGAAAAATACTGGCTTCAGATTCAGACAGGTCTGTTTCTGATCATCACTGTCACTTTCTAGTTGTTGAGTCCTTTCCAAGTGGTATCACCTCTCAAATTTCAGTTTCCTCAACTATATCTACACAAATTTCATTTTTATTTTGATATTTATAATCACAATTTCCTTCTTTTTTATTTTTTATCTTAATTATTTTTATTTTAAAGATATGGGGTACAATCATAACTTCTTTCTAAGGAGGGTAGAATATCCTTTTAAAGTAGAATATCCTTTTATCTGCTGAGCACCTTGATAGAATTGGCAAAGCAAGAGTGGGGGTGAGAGCCAGTGAGAGATAAAATGCATAAGAAGATTTGGAGTTCCCAAGGGTTTTCTGTAGGAGAGGAAAGAAGGACCTGGAAAGAAAGGGGAAGAAGGGATCGAGTAATATGTAGTGTACAACATGGTCTCATTCTCATGATTATCAGAGCTGCATTACAGCTACGTACTTTCAAATATTTTATGTAAGAGAGCTGTATGTGTACATGAGTGTGTACATGTGTGTGTTTGTGGAAACTGAACAAGAAACTGTATTTTACTTTGGAGTTATAGCTGTAGGGACAAAAACCATGTGAGAAGAAGCAGGAGCCCAGGTGACAGAGGAAGCCCCAGGAGTCACAGAAAATGTAGGTTGACCCTGCAACATCTACAGGTAACAGATATTGAGGTTTGGAGTCCATTTTACCTGGAGTCAAGAGTTATGGGGGCAAAAATACCTCACGAGGCTGTATGACTGTGAGAGATAATGTAAGTAAAAAGAGCACCTGAAACCAGGCCTGGCAAATATGCTGAATTCTATAAAGGCTGACCATTGTTAAGTTGAATATTTGTGATATTTAGTTGATGGTGGTTTAATCAGATACACTGTTTTGCCACCTTTTTTGGTAGTGCTATTTGACTCCCTATTACATTAATAATTTTTCTTCCTTTAATCCCCACTTCCATCTGCCAGCCACATCTACAGAGGGTTATCAGTCTGTGGCCTTTAGACACTAGCAGAATAACCTTGAGGTCTCAGGGTTTCTCTTATCTCAATCTTGTTCCCTTGCTTGCCGTGGCATTTCTTTGATGTGTACCTTCTTGATGACTGTACCTGTAAGATTTTACCCATTGTGTCCTTCTTTGCCTCTTCTCTAAGCCCCCAGCCACCTGGAAGTATTATTGCTTAATCTTTGTGTTCCACCATCAGTTAAAATTAGAAACCTTTGATCTGTCCTGTTCACTAGACACTATATCTTGATATATAAAACTGCTGTCAACTACATTGTTATTAAATTTGCTTTCCTGGGTTTTAGTCATAGAATTAACATTCAATCCCAATACACCACTACATTTTTTTTTTCGAAAAAAATCTATCATCATAGATAATAGCAGTAAAATTTGCACTCAACAGCATTATTACAATTTAGAGAGTGTATTTGATTCATGTTCTAAAATCAACATGAAAAAAACAAACAAAAGTATTGCTATCAACACTACTGCAATTTTTTCTATCCTTAAGACTTACACCGGTGATACATATAACAACAGATTGCCTGTAAACACATAAAAGCCCTTCTCGGAAAAAGTAGGCTTTTTATTTCCATCATGGTGAAACCCAGGTCCTTTGATAGGATGATTGATGGCAAAGATGATAAGAAAGGGTAAGAAGGCTTACCTTTCTGCAGTCTACACCAGTACCCTGTGGACACATTAGGATAAACAGTGGCCCAACTCCTCTTAGCTTCCAAAGATCGAATGACCCAGACAATAATTTGCTACTGATGGATGGAGCAGCCCTGGGCTCTAGCAGGAGCAAGCGGATGATGGAATCTTGCCCACTGTTAATGAATTTTCCATTCTTCAAAGTGATGCTTTGGGTTGGAAGTTTAACGGGATAGTGGACAGTCTCAATGGTTTTCATGCCTGCTACATATACTTGCCAGCCTCAGTTTCCGTGGCTCCTGAGCAGTTGGGTGTCTGAACCTCACCTACTCTCCTTTATCTATAGGGGAGCAGGATCAGCTGTATGGAGGTGGCTAGTTTGGAAGTTGGTTTCTGGGGGATCCAAGCTAGAACTGGGGTATCTGATCTGAAGCAGTACAGAGAACATCAAACAAGAAGATCAAGTACACACTGAAAAAAAGGTCCAAAGGGCCACTGGCAGCATGTGGCAACTTGAGGGTTGTGGGTTTGTATCAGTGTGACACAGCAACAGAGTGGCAGCCAATTAAAAAAAAAAAGTAGTCAGTGAATTCTGTTGGGTCTTTTCTCATAACTTGTAAGGTAGATAGATGCAAGGTGTGTGGATAGATTGGGTTGGCTGTAGTCCCTCAGCATCTAAATGCATAATGACTTCAATTCTGTATATGAGGAAGTCCACTCAAAACCAGGATTTTATTTATTAAAAAATTGTGCATTTATTCTTACATGTTTAAACTTCCTCCATTTGATACAATACACTTACCAAGATGCTTTATTCACAGCTCAATGTTTCCACTTGTCAATTTTCATGCCTTTTAGTGCTTCTGCTGTTTTTTTTTGTTTGTTTGTTTGCTTGTTTGTTTGTTTGATCTCTTCCGTATTGGCAAAACATTTCCCTTTGAGGACTTTTTTCATCGGGAAACAAAAAAAAAGTCTCTTGGGGTGAGATCAGGTGAAAAGGGAGGGTGGAGCATGGGAATCACGCCATTTTTGGCCCAAAACTGCTGAACACTCAGCACAGTGTTGGCAGATATGTCATCATGGTGGAAGAGCCACTCACCTGTTTGCCATAACTTGCAATGTTTCTTCCTCAAATCGTGATACAACCATCTCAAAACTTCCAAATAAAGACTTTGGTTGGCCATTTCATCCAGAGGAATAAATTCTGGGTACACTACAAGGGGCCTGCCCTCCAAAAGTTAATTCCAGCTTTGGGGGATTCCCCTTCATACTGTTGAGTATTAATAAGGGAGGTAATTTTGACATGTGCTACAACATGGATGAAGCCTGAGAACATTATGCTAAGTGAAATAAGCTAACCACAAAAGACAAATACTGTATAATTTTACTTATATGAGATAGTAAGTGTAGTCAATCTCATAGAAAAATAAAATAGAATGCTAGTTGCAAGGAACGGGAGATGGTGGGAAATGGAAAGTTGTTTAATGGGTACAGGTTTAGTTCTGCAAGATGGGAAAGTTCTGGAGTTTGGTTGCACAAAGATGTAAATAACTTAATATTAATGAACTGTACATTTAAAGTGGCCATGAGGATACATTTTATGTCATGTGTATTTTAGTACATCTAAAACTTTTAAAGAAGAGTTTGTTTTTAGAGCTGCAAAATGACTGATCTATTTGGGAGAACTATATTCATATAAAAATACTGGTGAATGATTAGAGGAGAGATAAACTACAAGATGAAAATAAAGCAATGATAATGAACATGGAGAAAAGATTAAAGGAAAAAAAGAATTAGACATGAGATTAAGAATTTAGGCCAGGCACAGTAGCTCAGCCTGTAATCCCAACACTTTTGGGAGGCTGAGATGAAAGGATTGCCTGAGCTGGAGGTTTCGAGACCATCCTCGACAACTTGGTGAGACCTCGTCTCTATGATAAATCACAAAAACTAGCCGGGCATGGTGGCATACGTCTATAGTTCCAGCTACTTGGAAGGCTGAGGCGGAAGGATTGCCTGAGCCCAGCAGGTCGAGGCTGCAGTGGCCGTGAGCATGCTATTGCACTCCAGCCTGCGCAACAAGGATGAGACCCCAACTCAAAAAAAAAAAAAAAAAAAGAAGAAGAATTTTTTAAAAAGTAGTGCAAAAACATTTTCAGTTTGATAAGGTCCCACCTATATATGTTAGCTTTTGTTACATTTGCTTCTGAGGACTTGGCCATGAATTTAGTGCCTACTCTGATGTCCCAAATGGTGTTCCCTACATTTTCTGCTAAGATTCTTATAGTTTGAGGTTTCACATTAAAGTTCTTGATCCATTTTGAGTTAATTTTTGTATACGGTGATAGGTAAAGGTCCAGTTTCACTCTTTTGCATGTGGCTAACCAGTTTTCCCAGAAGCATTTGCTAAATATGGTTTCCTTTCCCCCAATGTTGGATGGTTTTGTTAAAGAGGAGTTGTTTGAGGGATTGTGTTTTTATTTCTGGATTCTCCGTCCTGTTCCATTAGTCTGTGTGTCTATTTCTGTACCAAAACCATGCCATCTTGGTTACTGTAGCCTTGCAATAAAGTTTGTAGCCTGGCAGCTCGATACCACCAAGCTTTCTTCCTTTTGCTGAGGATTGCTTTGGCTATTTGTGCTTTCTTTTTTCTTTCTTTTTTTTCACTTCCATATGAAGTTCTGTATTGTCTTTTCTAGGTCTGTGAAAAATAATGTTGGCAATTTGATAGGAATTGCACTGAATCTGTAGATTGCCTTGGGTAGGGTGAACACCTTGACAATATTGATTCTTCCAATTCATGAGCATGAAATGTTTTTTCCAGGTGTTTGTATCACCCTCAATTTCTTTGAGCAGTGTTTTGTAGTTCTCATTGTAAAGGTCTTTCAATTCTCTGATTAGGTGAATGCCAAGGTATTTCTTTTCTTTCCTTTTTCTTTTTTTGGTGCTTATTGTTAATGGAATTGTGCTTTTTATTTGTTTCTCAGCCTACTTATTGTTGGTGTATAGAAATGCAACTGTCTTTTGCACACTGATTTTTTGGATCCCAAGACTTTACCATCATTTATTAGTGAGAGGAGGTTTTTGACAGATTATCTAAACCATCAAGAGAGTATACAACCTATGGAATGGGAAAAAAATATTTGGCAGGTATGCATCTGACAAAGGCCTAACATGTAGGATCTATAAGGAAATCAAACAAATTGAAAGAAAAAAAAACATTAAAAAGTGGGAAGAGGACATGAACAGATACTTCTCAAAGGATGAAATGCAAGCAGCCAAAAAACACATGAAAAATGCTCAACCTTACTAATCATCAGAGAAATACTAATCATCAGAGAAATGCAAATCAAAAGTTCAGTGAGATACCATCTAATACCAGTAGGAAGGCTATCATTAATAAGTCAAAAACAACAGGTACTTGTGCAGCTGAGGAGGAAAGGGAATGCTTCTACACTGTTGGTGGGAATGTGAACTAGTAAACCTCTATAGAAAGCAGTGTGGCAATTTCTCAAAGAACTAAAAATTAAGCTTCCATACAATCCAGCAATCCCTCTCTTGGGAATATACCCAGAGGAACATAAATTGCTCTACCAAAAAGATGCCTGCATGTGCATGTTTATTGCAGCACTATTCACAATAGCAAAAACATGGAGCCAACCTAGATGTCCATCAAAAGTGAACTGAATAAAGAAAATGTGGTACATATACATGATGGAATAATATGCAGTCTCAAAGAAGAACAAAATCATGGGCTTTGCAGCAACTTACATGCAACTAGAGACCATCATACTAAGTAAACTATCACAGAAACAAAGAACTGAATACTTTATGTTTTTACAAGCAGGCCCTGAACACTGGTCATAGTAACACAAGAGTGAGATTGGCAGACGCTGGACACTGCTAGGAGAGGGAGGGAGATAGCAGGGCACACTGGATACCTGGTCCACTATTGAGGGGAGAGAGGGCCAGTTAGAAACCCAAACTTCACCTGCATGCAACTTACTTATATAGTAAATCCTCACTTGTACCCTTAACCCTGAAATTTAAAAAGATAAAAAATAGAAGTTTTATGTGTGAATAAACAATAGCAATAATAACTTGTGAGGGTATAATATAGACAATATGTATTCAACTGTGAGCCATGAAATACAAGGTATCAGAGACAAAAGTGAAATAAATACACACACACACACACACACACACACACACACACACACACACACACACTAAATGATGTCCCCATGAGAAAGGTATCTGAGATCTGAGGTATCTACTCTATTCCAAGAACAGAAAATACACTGAAAACAACAGCAAATATATATATAAAAGAAAGAAAGAAAGAAAAAGAAAAATAGAGAATATACACAAGAATACAGTTCAGCAGCAGCATTTAGGTATTTGCAGAGTATATACAAGAATACAGTTCAGCAGCAGCATTTGGTAGGTACCAAGATAAAAATCAATTTATATTTACTCACAAAAAATATATCCTCCTCTCAAGTTTTCATTTAACTCATTAAATATTGCATCTACCAAAAAACTAAGATTAATAATTGTGTTCACAATAAAATTAGCAAATCAATCATAAATATTTTATCATAATTATTAAGGTCTACTATATTAGTGTGTTCTATGTGGGGTTATTTTAAAATTTCAGATTCCTGTTGTGAAACAGGTCTATACACAGCTTTTTAGCAGGCTGACTTAATCTGCTGAGTTACTAGCAATGTGAAGGTTAAGGAAAAGTAAAATGTTATTTCTGGCATCAAAGTATTTGCAAACTAACTAGGAAGGGCAATGTATGCATTGAAAATAATCAGACAGTAAGAGAATGGAAAGAAGGGACTAATTTGTGTCATCCCATTGCTAACTTAAATTGAGCTTAAGATGGACAAAGACAGTGTGAGTCAGAAAACCACAAGTGTGAGATGGATGATTCTAGATTTATCAAAAGAAAAGGTATTTTTATCAATAACTTTTTGGTTATGATATAAACCCCACTCCAATTGGCTAAAACTTGTGTGGAAAGAGGAGTGTATTTGCTCACATAGTTTAAAAGTCTGGGGGTCAATCTGGCTTAAGGAATAACTTGGTACTGGTACACAGTGATCTCATCAGGATTTCCCCCGTGTTTCTCCATCTCCATTGCCCTCATCTCACCTCTGCTTTTCTTTATGCTTGCTTTGTTATTCAGCAAACTCTTTGCATATGGTGACAAAGATGACTCCAAGCTTACTTTCTCTTGGTTTAACCCCAGCAGAATGATAGCAGCATCTCTTTTCTAATATTTTCAGCAAAAGTCTCAGGTTTTACTCATATTGGTGCAGTTTGTGTCACCTGCCCATCTCTGAAGCTACCGCTGTGTTCATTTGGCCTGATCTGGGTCACATATTCACCCATGGAACTGGATGGAAGATGTGGTAGGGGTATGAGCTCTGTACAACTTCATTGATTAAGTTTAGGAGAGTTGTGTTTTCCCAAAGCAAATCTGGTTTTGCTACTTAAAGAAGGGGAGGAAGCTGTTGGGCAGGTATAAATAACTGTTGTTTGTTTACAGTATCTATTGACAAGCATATCTCCAGATTTGAGCCACTTATAAACTAATTGGAAATATAAGAAATATAAGAGGAAACCATTTTCTTCCTTATGTCTTCTTTCCAACCTGGGTCTGTAAAAGAGGGGTTTTCATCTTTTCACAGATATTGGATAGAGTTTCTGCTCTTTTTAAAAAACACTTCTCACTGCTTCTATCCAAGAGATGGAGTGACTTATATGTTTGGGGAAATGAGAAAAAAAGAAAGATTGAATATGTGTAGCTCAGACCTGCCTTCTCCTACCACTATCTTGCCATGTGGGAAATGTTCTGTATCTTGATAACAAGTCAGTACAGTTTGTTAGTGTGAAGGGGGATGGTTACTGGTTTCAAGAAGCTCATTTGTGGCCACAGACCCAGGACACATTACTCAATGTAGCCTAATCAGCAATAAAGTGTATATTTTTCTTTCCGACTCCAGTGTCTATTTTTCAAATGTTTCTAAACGTAGATGGGGAAAAGGTTATGACTGGTACCTTCTGAGCTGGGGTGAAAGGGTTAGAAATGCACCAAGCTGGGAATCAGGTAGGCTAGGTTTCAGAACCAGCAGGTAGACCACTTTCCTTTTCTGGAATTCAGTTCTCTCATTTATAAAATGAATGTGTGAGGTTTGGAAGGCTCTAAGGATACTTTCAGATCTAACTCTTGAAGGAAATATATACTTCAGATTTTTAAAGAGGAGGAGAAAAACAGCTGGGGTGAGGTCAGCAGGGATGGAGCATCAAAGGAAGAGTTAGAATGGTGCATATGAAGAATAGAAAGAGGCAAAGATGATTGTCTAGCACAGATATTGTAGACTGAATCACTTTGACAATCATTTAAGATGATGCACATAAAGGAATATAGAGGATTTAGACCTAATCACAGGTAGGAGGAGTTTCACTAGTGTATGTCTTGAAAAATTCTCTACTATTTCTGACAAGATCCTAGGCAGAAAGATGAAAAATATCACTAAATATTAATTTTTTAAAAATCCTATATTCTGATCTTTAAGAACAACAAATGATGGGATCATTAATTAATCACTTATGATTATTTTATTTGCCTGGGCTTTTAATCATAGCAGCTTTTCCCCTTAGACTCCATTTCATGAGTTTAACATTACTTATGCCTGGCTTTTCTAAACTTGGCCTATTTTTAAAAAATTTTAAAATTGTGGCGTACAACTCAGGGCTAGGTATACAAATATTCATTGTGCAGATACCCTTGTTGATGAGGTGTGCCCCCCCTTCCCCAGGCAGATATTGACTGTTGTTAATCCTACCTCCCTGCCCCTCCCTGCCCCCCCAAAGTTTCCCGCCACTGTCAATCCTTTTCTTATAGTATTCTGGTAGTTGTTCAAGGTCACTTATGAGTGAGAACATGTGATACTCAGAGCTTTGTTTCTGTGAAAGATCACTCAGTATTATAAACTCTAATTCCATCCAGGTTTCTGTGAAGTTCATGATTTTGTTCTTCTTTGTGGCTGTGTAATATTCCATTGTGCATATGTACCACATTTTTAAAATCCAGTCTTCTTTTGATGGGCAGCATAGTTGGTTTCATGTTCTTGCTATTGTGAACAATGCTGTGATAAACATATGTGTTCAGGTATCTTTTTTATAGAAATACAAAAGATTACCAGAGACTTCTATGTACACTTGTATGGAAACAAACTTAAAAACCTAAAGGTAATGGAGGACTTTCTGACATCACACAACCTCCCTAGGTTGAAGAAATTGAGACCCTAAATAGACCAATAACAATCCAGGAAATTGACTATGTCATAAGAAAACTACCTACAAAAAAAGCCCTGGACCAGATGGCTTTCCAGCAGAATTCTACAAGACATACAAGGAGGAACTGATACCAATCCTACTGAAAGTATTCTAGGCGATTGAGAAAGATGGAACTTCCCCCAAATCATTTTATGAAGCTAACATCACATTGACACCCAAGCCAGGTAAAGATCCAACAAAGAAAGAGAACAGGCCAATATCTTTGATGAATATAGATGCTAAAATCCTCAACAAGATCCTAGCAAACCAGATTCAGCAACACATCTCAAAAACATCCATCACGACCAAGTAGGCTTCATCCTTGGAATGTAAGACTGGCTCAACATTTGTAAGACCATAAATGTAATGAAATATATGGAATACTATGCAGTCATAAAAAAAGAACAAAATATGAATTTCGCAGCAACTTGGATGGAGCTAGAGTCTATAATACTGAGTGACCTCTCACAGAAACAAAGATCTGAGTATCACATAGTCTCACTCATATAGTGGACCTTGATCATCCAATGCACTACCATAAGAAAATGACTGACAGTGGTGGGAAACCATGGGAGTGGTGGGACTAATGGTAGTAAACATCTGTCTGGGGACGGGGAGACACCTGTTATCAACAAGGGAGCCTAAATGAAGCATGTTTGTATACCTAACCCTTAACTGTACCCCACAATATCAAAATAAAAAATATTGATTAAAAAAAAAGAAGAGAGGACACAAATTGCTAATATCAAAAATGAAAGAGCAGACATCATTACAGTTTTCACTGGCATTAAAAGATAATAAAGGAATACTATGGAAAAAAAGAAATATATCAACAGACATAAAAATAAAAAACACATGATTATATCATTAGATGCAGAAAAAGTTTTTGGTAAAATCTTCTTGATAAAAACCCTCGAACATCTATGCATACGTGGAACATACTTCAAAATAGTAAAATCCACCTACTAGAAACCCACAGCCAGCATACTGCTAAACAGACAAAAATTGGAACCATTTCCCCTGAAAACTGGAACAAGACAAGGATGCCCACTTTCACCCCTCCTGTTCAACATAGTTTTGGAAGTCCTGGCTAGAACAATCAGAGAAGAGGAGGCAATCAGGGGTATCCAAATAGGAAAAGAGGAAGTCAAGTTATCTCCTTTTGCAGGCAACATGATTGTATACCTTGAAAACCCAAGAGAATCTGTCAAAAACCTCCTTGCACTGATAAAAGACTTTGGCAATGTTTCAGGATATAAAATAAATGTGCAAAAGACAGTTGCATTTCTATACACCAATAATAAACCAACATAAACCCAAATAAAAGGCCTATTTTTATTTATTTTTTTATTTTAAAGATGTGGGATACAATTCAGGGTTAGGTATACAAATGTTCATTATGCAGGTATCCTTGTTGATGAGGTGTGTTCCCCCATCCCGGCAGATTCCCACTACTGCCCATCCCATCCCTCTCCCCTGGCAGTTTTCCACTACTGCCAATCCCTTTCTTACAGTATTGCGATAATTGTTCAAGGTCCACTTATGAGTGAGAACATGGTAATCTGTTCTTTGTTTCTGTGATAGATTACTGAGTATGACAGACTCTAAATCTATCCAAGTTACTGTGAAGTCCATATGTTTGTCCTTCTTTATGGCTGCATACTATTCCATTGTGTATATGTATCACATTTTTTTATCCAGTCCAGTTTCAAAGGGCAGCATGGTTGGTTCCATGTTTTTGCTATTGTGAATAGAGCTGCAACAAACATGCATGTACAGGTTTTTTTTTTGTAGAATGATTTGAGTTCCTCCAGGTATATTCCCAATAGGAGGATTGCTGGATCATATGGAAGGTCAATTTCCAGTTCTTTCAGAAATCACTGTTCTAGAAAACACTGTTTTCCAAAGAGGTTGCACTAGATTGCATTCCCACCAGCAGTGTAGAAGCATTCCTTTTTCTTAATCTGATTCCAGATCTAACATGCCATGATTATCCTTGGACAATGGTAAGGAAGCAGAATCAAAGACTGTGTGTGTGTGTGTGTGTGTGTGTGTGTGTGTGTGTGTGTGTGTGTGTGTGTGTGTGGTGCACGTGCACATGTGTGTGTATTCGTCAGCTTATATTTCTTGCTTAATGACTCCAGTTCTGCACCTAATGGCTCTAAGGGACCCATGTGAGGGGGACTACATTTATGCACCAGAAAAGTTATGAGTGTGTTGATTATACCTCTTCATGTCTTCAGGAAAAACTCTTGATTTCTTAATCTAGAATTCTACACTTCTGTCATAGGATGAAAAGAGGACACTAAAGGACAGGGCTACTCAGCTACCTCCAAACCCATGTCCCATGCATTCTATTTTTCCTGTGTAATTGGGGAAATTTGGGGGGATCATACTGGTATCTCCCAGCCCTCAGCACCAGTTGTTCATCTAGGTAGCTGGAATGTGTACACCCCAAAGAGAAGCCATGAGAACCTCTACATTTCCCTTTAGTCTAATGACAGCCTTCCATCACTTTTGGAAGCTTCTTTCCTCCCCTCCCTCAAAGTGAGGAGAATTGGTGTTATATGAGCATTCTAAGGATAGTGGCCTTAAAACAAGCCAAGGAAAGCCCAGAGGGACTGAAATCACTCACCTTCAAAAGAGGTTCAAGTATGCAGTTGGTGTCCACAAATGCCTCTGAAGCTGTAGTATACGATTTCTCCTTCACTAGCCTGTCCCTTTTCTTTAGCAAATATTGCTTGTCGAGTGCTGAGTACTGAGAATGTGGAGTAAATAGACATAGTCCTGCTCTCGTAGAGCTTGGATCTTAGCCGAGGAGAAAAATATGAAAGAAGTAACTGTTACTTGGTGTGATGATAAAAGCAATATGGAAGTAAATAGAAGGGGTGCCTAACCTAGTTTAGAATATCAGAGAAGTTTCTACTAAGAGAATGAAACTTACATTGAAACTCGAAGGCTGAGTAAGATCTAGGTAATCCTGAGTGGGATGAGGTAAAGAAAAGTATTCCACAGAAACATAATAGTATGGGCAAAGATCCAGAGGCATAGTGCTTTCTAGGATTTGAAGGAAATCCAGGCTGGTTTAGAATGATGTTAGAATATAGACTATGGGACTGAATTGTAACTGCTTGGAGTAGAGTAAAAATCGACAAATGTAAGAGAGAAGATTTGCTGTGGGACATGGAGAAAGAGGGAGCATCAAGTATGACTTTCAGGTTTCCATTCTGAACAAATAAGTAAACAGTGGTATCATTTATTAAAATAGAGGGCCAGGTGTAGTGGCTCTTGCCTTGTATTCCCAGCACTTTGGGAGGTGGAGTGAAAGAATTGCCTGAACCCTGGGGTTTGAGACCAGCCTGGGCAACTTGGTGACACCTTTTCTCTACATTAAATCATAATTTAAAAAATAGCAGGCATGGTGGCGCATGCCTGTAGTTCCAGCTACTTGGAAGGCTGAGATGGAAGGATCACCTGAGCCTAGCAGTTTGAGGCAGCAGTGGCTGTAATTGTGCCACTGCACTCTAGCCTGGGTGACAGAGTGAGACTCTGACTGTAAATAAGTAAGTAGGTGAGTAAGTAAACAAATAAAATAAAATAAGGAAGATTGGGATAGAAGCATGGCTGAGGGGGGAGATGTAAAATTCTGTTTTAGACATGTAGAGTTTGAGATGTTTGTAAGACATCCAAGTGAATCAGAAGGTCTGAAGTTCAGAAGTATTTGGGTTAGATATATATTACTGGACTGGATGAGACTGCCTTTGAGTAAAGTGTAGAACAAAGAAGAAAAGAGCAGGTGACCTTGTACTAAACCTCAAAGATTCTTATTTTCTAAGTAGAGGAGGATGAATCATAAAAGTAACGAGGAAAATGAGAAGTGCTGTCATGAAAGCCAAAGGAAGAAGTTTCCATTGATCAATTTTTAATTTATGTATATTTTCATTCTTTGTGCTGTACAGTTCTATGTGTTTTGGCAAATGCATAGTATAGTGCCACCACACCCCCATTAAGAAACTGAATAGTTCCATCACCACCAAAAATTTCCTTGTGATATCCCTTTTTAGTTAATCCCTTGCCCATCCTTGACAACCACTGATTTGTTTTTCATTGCCATAGTTTTTGCTTTTCCAGGATGACATATAATGGAATCATAAAATATGTAGCCTTTTTAGTCTGTCTAATTTCACTTAGTATAATGCCTTTGAGAATCATCCACGTTGTTATACGTATCAGTAATTTGTTTCTCTTTATTGATGAGTAGTGTTCCATTGTATGACTGTGCCACAGTCTGTCCATTCACCAGTTGAAAAGCATTTGGGCTGTTTCCAGTTTGTGGAAACTTTGAATTTTTAACTATAAACATTCATAGTCAGATTTTTCTGTGACTTTAACTTTTCATTTATCTGTGAAAAATACCTAGAAGTGGGATGGCTGGGTGGTATGATAGGTCTATGCTTAGTATTATGAGAAACTGATAAGCTGTTTTCTAACATAGTGATACATTTTTGCATTCATACCAAGAATCTGTGAAAGTTTCAATTGCATTATATTCTTACCAACATTTAATGTAGAAAAAATTTTTATTAGCCATTCTAGTAGGTATGTGGTGGTATTTCATTGAGGTTTTAATTTGCATTTCCATGATGGCTATTGATTTTGAGCATATTTTCTTATGTATATTTGCCAAACACATGTCCTCTTTGACGAAGTGTGTTCATATATTTTACCCATTTTATTTTATTTTTCTCTCCCGCCCCTCCCCCCTATTTTACCCATTTTAAAATCTTGTTTTGTGTTGTCTTATTGTTGAGTTTGAAGGCTTCTTTTGAATACAAGTCCTTTATCAGGTATGTGACTTGCAATTTTTCCCCCAGTCTCTGGCCTATCTTTTCACTCTCTTAACAATATCTTTCACCTAATATAAGTTTTTGATTTTTTCATAAATTTTTAATGCACAATATGGTATTGTTAAGAAGTTTTAAGTTTTAATGAAGAAGTCCAACTTATCAAGTTTTCCTTTTATGCATCGTGCTTTTGGTCTTATATTTAAGAACTCTGTATAAACCAAAGGAAGTTTTTTAAGTCCAAAAATGTTCAAGAAAACTGCTAGTGTCCTTGTTGAGGGAAGTTTTATGAAAGGATGGGGGCAGAAGATAGATAAGTGGGTTAAAAAGTGAATGAAGGGTAAATAAATGAAGGCAGCAAGTATAGACAGCTTCTCCAGGAAACTGGGTAATAAATGAGGAGGGAAATGTAATAAATAGTGGGTCATGTTAGGGTTGAGAGTTTCAAGTTGGAAAAGACTTGGAACTATGCATTTTAATGAGAAGGAACCATCAAGTGGCTGAAGTTTTATCCTTTGTGGCTTTGGTTTATTTATTTATTTATTTATTTATTTTTATTTTAAAGATGTGCGGTACAATTCAGGATTAGTTATACAAGTGGTTATTGTACAGGTTAAAGGGCCTCCCTTTGGTCCTCACTTCGCCTGGCTTGAGATCAGGTATGCTTATTGATGTTGTGTCCCTCACCTCCCTCCTTTGTCAGTATCCTGCTACTGCCAATCCCTTTCTTATAGTATTATGATAAATGTTCAGGGTCTGCTTATGAGTGAGAATATGTGGCACTCAGTTCTTTGTTTCTGTAATAGGTCACTGAGTATGATGGACTCTAAATCCATCCAAATTGCTGTGAAATCCATAATTTTGTCCTTCTTTATGGCTGCATAATATTCCACCATGTATGTGTACCACATTTTTAAAAATCCAGTCTAGTTTCAATGGGCAGCATGGTTGGTTCCATATTTTTGCTATTGTGAATAGTGCTGCAATAAATATGCATGTGCAGGTATCTTTTTGGTAGAGTGATTTAAATTCCTCTAGGTATATTCTCAGAAGGGGGGTTGCTGGGTCATACGGATGGTCAATTTCTAGTTCCTTTAGGAATCGCCACACTGTTTTCCATAGAGGTTGCACTAGTTTGCATTCCCACCAACAGTGTAGAAGCGTTCCCTTTTCTTTGCATCCTTGCCAGCATCTGCTGTTTTTTGTTGTATTAATGATGGACCTTCTTACTGGAGTTACGTGGTATCTCAAAGTGGTTTTGATTTGCATTTCTCTGATGGTTAGTGAAGCTGAGCAAATTTTCATGTGTCTGTTGGCTGCTTGTATATCTTCTTTTGAGACGTGTCTATTCATGTCTTTGCTCACTTTTTAATGGGGCTGTTTGTTTTTTTTTTCCTTTTGGCATGTTTGAGTACCTTGTAGATCCTTGATGTTAGGGCTTTGTCAGATATGCAGTTGGCAAATACTTTTTCCCATTCTGTGGGCTGTCTCCCCAGTCTCTTGATGATCTCTTTTGTTTTGCAGAAGCTATTCAGTTTAATGAGGTCCCATTTGTCTATCTTATCTCTTATGGCATGGACATCTGTGATTTTGATCAGGAATTGGTTGCCTACTCTGATGTCTGTAAGAATGTCTCCTGCGTTTTCGAAGATTCTTATAGTTTGAAGTTTTATGTTTAGGTCTTTGATCCATTTAGAGTTGATTTTTTTAACTTTTAAGTTTTTTAATTCAAAATTGTGGGGTACAATTCAGGGTTAGGTATACAAATATTCATTGTGCAGATACCCCTGTTGATGAGGTATGCCCCCCTTCCCCAGGCAGATTTCAACTACTGTCAATCCCACCTCCCTGCGCCTCCCACACTGCAGTTTCTCTGCTATTGACAATCCTTTTCTTTTCTTTTCTTTTTGAATTGGAGTCTCACTCTGTCACCCAGACTGGAGTGCAGTGGCACGCTCCCGGCCACCGCAGCCTTGACCTGCTGGGCTTCGGTGAGCCTTCTGACTCAGTCTTCCAAGTAGCTGGAACTACAGGCACGCACTTCCATCCCTGGTTATTTTTTAAATTTATTGTAGAGATGAGGTCTCACCAAGTTGCCTGGCCTGGTCTCGAACCCGCGGGCTCAGGCAATCCATTCACCTCAGCCTCCCAAAGTGCTGGGATTACAGGTTGAGCCACGGAGCTCGGCCTCAATTCTTTTCTTATAGTATTACTGTAGTTGTTCAAGGTCCACTTATGAGTGAGAACATGTGACACTCACTTCTTTGATTCTGTGAAAGATCACTCAGTATTATAGACTCTAATTCCATCCAGGTTGCTGCAAAGTTCATGATTTTGTTCTTCTTTATGGCTGCATAATATTCCATTGTGTATATGTACCACATTTTTAAAATCCAGTCCTCTTTTGATGGGCAGCACGGTTGCTTCCATATTCTTGCTATTGTGAACAATGCTGCGATCAACATACGTGTGCAGGTATCTTTTTTATAGAGTGATTTGAGTTCTTCCAGGTATATTCCCAGTAGGGAGATTGCAGGGTCATATGGAAGGTCAATTTTTAGAACTTTTAGGAATCGCCACACTGTTTTCCACAGAGGTTGTACTAGTTTACACTCCCACCGACAGTGTAGAAGTGTTTCCTTTTCCCCACATCCTCTCCAGCACCTGTCATTTTTTTGAGTTATTGATGATGGCCATTCTGACTGGAGTTAGGTGGTATCTCGGTGTAGTTTTAATTTGCATTTCCTTGATGACTAGTGAGGCTGAACATTTTTTAATGTATCTGTTGACTGCTCGTATATCTCTCTTGAGAACTGTCTATTCACAAACAAGTGGAAAAATATTCCATGCTCATGGATTGGGAGAAACAACATTGTTAAGATGTCCATTCTACCTCAGACAATCTACAGATTTAACGCAATACCCATCAAATTACCAGCAACATTCTTCTCAGATCAAGAAACAACAATACAGGAATTCATATGAAAACATAAATGACCAAGAATAGCCAAAACAATCCTCAGAAAAAAAACCAGGAGGTATTACACTCCCAACTTTAAACTTTATTATAAAGCTACAATAATCAAAACAGCCTGGTATTGGTACAAGAACAGGCCTATAGACCAATGGAATAGAATTGAGATTCCACAAGCAAAACCTCAATTTCTCAACCATCTCATCTTTGACAAAATCTCCACCATCAACCAGTGGGGAGATGAGAACCTATTCAGTAAATGGTGCTGGGAAAACTGGCTGACCACATGCAGAAGATTGAAACAGGACCCCTACCTATCCTCATACACAAAAATTAACTCTAAATGGATCAGAGTCCTAAACGTAAAACCTCAAACTATAAGAACCTTAGAAAATGCAGGAGACACCCTTATGGAAATTGGAACTGGCAACCAATTCCTGATCAAAACCCTAAGGGCCCAGGCCATAAGAGATAAGATAGACAAGTGGGACCTCATCAAATGGACAAGCTTCTGCAAAGCCAAAGAAACCATCAAGAGAGCAGGGAGACAGCCCACAGACTGGGAAAAAATATTTGCCAACTCCATGTCTGACAAAGCCCTAACATTTAGGATCTACAAGGAACTCAAATGTGCTGAATAGAGTTGATTTTTGTGTATGGTGATAGGTAGGAGTCTTGTTACATTTTTTTGCACATGGTTAGCCAGTTTTCCCAGCACCATTTACTGAATAGCTTCTCCTCTCCCCAGTGGTTTTTGGTGGAGGCTTTGTGGAAGATGAGTTGGTTGGGAAAGTGAGTTTTTGCTTCTCGAATCTCTATCCTGTTCCATTGGTCATTATGCCTGTTCTTGTACCAATATCAGGCTGTTTTGATTATTGTAGCTTTATAATAAAGTTTAAAGTCTGGAATTGTGATACCTCCTGTTTTGTTTCTTTTGCTAAGAATTGTTTTGGTTATTCGTGCACCTAATGACTATCTTACCTTTGGTGGCTTATTGGAAACCCAGCTCCTAGAGCTCTTATAAATGTAGAAGAGGTAGGGAAGGAGGAAGTGTTTCTAAGGTTCTGAATGTTTACTCCTAAATAATGTTAAGCTATTATTATCATTTTTCTTAAAGCCCGATGACCATCCAAGTCTAGGAATGCCTGAGATCCAAAATACTTGTGTAGATAAGAAGGTAATACGTTCCACTGTGAGGCAGAAGAGCATTAAGATTGGATGCAGGGTCTGGAGCCAAACTGCCTATGGCTCTGCCACTCAGCAGCTATGTGACTTTATGCCACTGGCATAATGTCTGTGTGCCTTAGTTTCTCTGTCTGTAAAATAGGGATAATTATACCTGGCACATTAAATTGTGAGGTTGAAATGAATTAATATATGTTAAACACTTAGAAAAATGACTGATACAAGTATGTGCTCAAAAATATATAGTCTAAGTATTATTTTATCTTGGTACTAAGTGGGGCAAGGTAATTGTTGAGATACTGAGTTTATTTTTCCTCTAGTTTTCCTTTCTTGCATTCCAAAGAGAAATTCGGGCCCTCTGTGCATTCTTTTTTGAGAAGAGAGTGAGATGTGTTTCAGGGCCCAAAGTCTGTCTTTCTAGCTGTTATTTACCTGGAATCCTTAGCACAATGTAGGACTATGCTCAAAGAAAGGGGAGGAAGTGGTTGCTTTTAGAGCAAGCTGAAGGAGAGAGATTTCTCCAAGCCTTGGGAAAGACATCTGTCAGTTTGGGAGTAGTAAAAAACTGGAGCCGCTCCCTTGCAGAATCACTGGCAGTAATGTATCTTTGGTCAACCTTAGAAGGCTAGCTAGATTTTATATGCTGCGGCTTTCACCTAGGAATGGAGAGTTGCAGCTGCTTGCTTTCACAGTATCATCAGACTTGGACTAGAAATCACAATGGCCTGAAGTTTAGACATACTCTCCCTAATTGGCAGTTGACACATAATTGTTATTTTTGTTTTTTACATTTTAGGAAGCTAAATTTAATACTAAGTGATGTACCTACTAAATTGTTAAGAAAGTTGTATTGCCAGAGAAAACTCAAGCCTGGCAAAAATAAAATAAACAACAACAACAAAAAACACCCTGTGATTTTTCAACCCTGAAAGCAAACGGTAAACTACTAAATTCACATCTACACTAAGTAGATTGCTGAAATGGTGGTATCCCCAGAAGCATAAACTTTCGCAATGTCCCTTCAGGAAAACAGACAAGGAAGATGCCACCCGGTTACTAAGTCAGGGAGTTCTTGCTATTTATGTATATGATACATGAATTGATATAAAATTGACTGGTAATATTTATATATTGTTTCTATTTCTTACATTTTCTAATGGTTGGTTTTACTTACTTCATCCTGTTTTCCCTCCAATATTGGACATTGGATGTTTTAGATGGAGTCAAATGTATCATTTAGATGTGGTAGGAAAACTACATCAAGATCTGTCCCAGATGACTGTGAATCACTGAAAGATCTTGCACTTAAAGTTGGATATACTTGGGATATGTGAATTTGGGTTCTATATAGAGGGCACAAGTTCACTTTCATCTGGATATGGTGTAGCTGCATTACATAGTTCAAGTTTCTTTTGTAAACAGGGTAGGCTACCATATAGTGAAATGTAGTGTTCATATGTTGTTTTTGTCTGCCCAACATACATTCTCAATCGTTATGGAAAAAGAACTGTGGTTTTCTTTAAGGAATCAGCTCTCACACGTTCCCTCTTTCCCTCTCACTCTATATTTCATTTTTGATCCACAAGGTTTGAGTGAGGATGTCCCACTGCCTAGTTAAAACAGTAGGCACATAAACTCAAACCTGGCCAATCAGAATGTTCTATCCTCTGGCTTCAGGAATGGACACATGACCTCAAACTGGTATACGCATCTGGCTAAAATTATATGAATCAGCCCTAGAAATTATACTGGAACTATTGGGAACAATTAACTCTTCTTTTGAGTTGCTAGTCTGGTCAGATGCAAGGGTTAACCTCCCAATGAAAAACACAGCTGAAGTTACAGCTGAGAAATGGAGAGAGGCTGTTTCCTAATGTCAGTTTGTACAGCAGCGTGTGCAGTTGTGCCTAAAGTCAAACCACCCATGAATCTTTAAACTGTTTGACCTAGTATATGTCCCCCCTTTCTTAAGTCAACATTTTTTGAATTTTGCCCCTTATGACAGAAGAACCCTGACAAATAGGCTCCCATATTCTTATAATGTACCACTCCCCAATTTGCTTATGCTAAGAATCCTTTACTAACAACAGGCTGTGTTTGATTTCTCTTCTCGGTGCTTTAGGAATTTTTCCCTCCTGTATCACAAGAGTAACCAAGACTTTGTTCTCCCTTTTCTGATCTACTTTGACCCAGGCATGAGAAGCCAAGTGCCATCCTGTTTGTTCTTGCTGTTAATTTGCTGGTTGGTTGTTGCTTTTTAAAGCATTACCATATTTAGAGAATTATTCTGGATTGTTCCAGAGGGGGAGGGAAAAAAGGTGAAGGCTTAGGGATGGGGACAGACAGAAAAGACAAAATGGGAGAGAGGTTTGAAAGACTTTCTGAAAGATCTAGAAAACCAGGAGGGGAGTTTATTGTGTTGTGTATCATGTACCTTCCTAGTGCTCTGGGAGACGTGGCAGAACCTCCAAGGAAATGACTGGGTGATTCAATGAGGGAGGCTGACCCTTCCCAGTCCTGGAAGTGGAATTCTTGTTTCCAAACTTAGCATAGAAGCATTGGAATCATATGCTTTTATTTTTTTACTTGTGAAAAAGTACAAATAAAATGTACCATCTTAACTAGTTTTAAGAGTACAGTTCAGTGCTATTAAGTATATTCCCATTGTGCAACCATCACTACCACTCACCTCCAGCACTCTACATCTTGCAAGGCTGACACTCAGTATTCATTAAAAACTAACTCCACATTCCTCCTCCCTCTAGTCCCTGGCAACCACCGTTCTACTTTCATGAATTTGATTACTTCAGGTACCTCATGTAAGTGAAAACATACAGTATTTGTCCTTCTGTGACTGGCTTATTTCACATGATTAATGTTCTCAACGTTCAACCATGGTGTCAGATATGACAGGATGTCCATCTTTTTTTAAAGCCAGAACTATTCCATTATATTTATATCTCATAGTATATTAATTTGTCAATGGACACTTGGATTGCTTGAACATTTTAGCTATTGTGAATAATGCTGCTATGAACTTGTATATACAAGTGTCTACTCAAGATCTTGCTTTCAATTCTTTTGGGTATATACTCAGGAGTGGAATTGATTCATATAGTAATTCTCTGTTTAGCTTTATGAGGAACCACCAAACTGTTTTCCACAATGGCTATATCATTTTACATTCTGAGCAGCAAAGCACAAGGGTTCCAATTTTTACATCCTTTCTGACACTTGTTATTTTTCTGTTTCTTTTCATTATAGCCATCCTAGTGAGTGTGAAGTAATAGCTCATTGTGATTGTGATTTGCATTTACCTAATGATTAATGATGTTGAATGTCTTTTTATGTTCTTGTTGACCATTCATTTATCTTCTTTGGAAAAAATATCTGTTATAGTTATTTGCCCATTTTCCAGTTGGGTTTTGTTGTTGTTGTTGAGTTGTACAATACTACTTTTTAATCACTATGCCAGGTGCTGGAAATGCAGCAATGAATAAGACACAGACCTTGTTTTCAAGAAACTCACAGGGTAGTGGGAGAGGCAGAGAAAATATTTTAACACAGTGTGGTAAAGTCCAGTGACAATCATATGCTCAAAGTATTGGGAGAGTTTCAAAGACAAATACGTCAGTGGAGGTGGAAAGCAGATGTGGAAGCTTTTTGGGAGGAATATGGTATTTAAACAGATTCTCAAAGGATGCTAACCAGGGAAATAGAGAAAAGGTAGACATTCCAGGCAGAAAGAAAATCACAAGCAATGGCTTGCAGGCATGAAACAGCAGGGTGTGTGCTGGAAACTACAAGCATTTACCTGCTGTTGAAGCAAACCCAAGGCAGGTAATGGCAAATGATGAGGCTAAAGAGGCAGACAGAGACTGGATCGTGCCAGATGTTATAGGCCGTCATAAAGTTTGTTTAGACTTTATCCTGAGACCCATGGGGTATCCCTGAAAAGTTTTAAGCAGAGGAGTTACATACTTTTGTTTTAGATCTGAGCTTCTCAGTCCTCTTTTCATATTACATCTTAGTATACATAGCATGATCATTTTTGTATGGCACTGAGGGAAGTAGACTTGCAGCTGCATGCTGCCGAAGATGACAGGCCCAGGCTTCAGTTGCCCCAGGCCCCATACAGTTATCCCAAGGACTAAGGTTGGGAAGCTTTTTCAGATATACATGACTCTGACAGTCACATGAAGAACAGTTTGGAGAAAAACAGCTCTGGAGGCAGAGTGTCAAGTTAAACTAACCAGGCACAGTAGGGATAGAGAAAATAATTAGATGAAATTGACAGGACTTGATAGGTTGGATGTAAGGGCAAGGGAGGAGAAGTCAAACCTGTTTCTGGGTTGCACAACTGGGTGAAGAAACAGCATATTTGAGAGGGAAGATTAGGAATTTAGGGCTGAACATAAAGTTTTGATTCACTTTGAGATGATTGGCTGGAGATACCCAATGGAAGATTATGTTTCTATTGGCTCCATTGGCACTGGAGAATTGAGCTGCATGGATCAAGGACCTAATTCAGTGTGGAAATTCTAATGGCTTTGAAAACAGCCATGGCAGTGACTGTACTAGGTATCTACCTTCTTTGAAAAGTTTCCCAACTCACAGCCTCAAAGAGGCAACCTGTTTTATGTACCATGTGACTCCAACCTCTTGACCACAACTGACCGTAATAGGAATCACATATGACTTAAGTTGGGTCAATCAGATTCTCTCTCATGAGACTCAGGCATTGGAGCCCAGTGACTGAGTCAATTCTTTGTGGGGAATCAAGCTTGAAGATCATATAGATCAGTGGTTCTCAAAGTGTGATCTTCAGATGTTAGAATCAATCACCTGAGAACTTGTTAGAAATGCAAATTCTCATTACTTACCATATCTGCTAAATCAGAGACTCTAGTGTGAGTTCTCCCACAATCTTTGTTTTTTGTTGTTGTTGTTTTAAAGTGAGAAAGCAGGATTTATTGAGAGGACAGAAAAGCTCCACAGTGGGAGGGGACCCGAGAGGGTTGCCCAATCTTTGCTTTACAAGCCTTCCAGATGCTTCTGGTGCAGGCTATCATTAGTGTAGACTCTTGACCATGAAGCTACCATTCTGGGAGTAGCCCTGATCAATCACTGGTAAGTGATTATCAGTGCTGATAAGTAAGCAGAGAAAGACAGACAAAGACAGAGAGACCGAGGCACAGAGACAGAGAGAGGAGAAACAAACTGACAACCTTCCAATTTCATGAGGCCCAGTTGCTCTTCTTGCAATTGGAATTTGCGAGATTTTCCTGTACTGTTACATAAAATCCCTTTTATTTGAATGGATTTGTTTTTCTTTACAATAAAAGTGCCCCAACTCCTTAGTTATTTCTCCCAACATTTTTATTGTGTTTTTACTGTGTGGCTACTGTTCCAGGTATCATAAATGATATCAAGATCAACTAGACCTGGCTCTTGCTTTTGAGAAGCCCAATTTAATAGAGGAGGCATAGAGACAATGTTAGAAGCACTCTAGGGAAGGTGGGTACTGAGCGTTGAGATCACCTGGTAAGCACTAAAGAAATATTAGTTGCATCTCAGTGGTAGCAGGCAAGGTCAGAGAAGACCTCAAGGAACAGTTGTTAGTTGGTATATACCTTGAAGGATGAGTTTGCAAAACAGAGGACGGAGAGGGGAAGGTGTTCCAAGGAAATTGCAGAGATATGGGAAACTATGGTATGTATCTGGGAAACAGGGTGTTGGTCAAGGGCAAACACAAATTAAAAATAAGAAGCTCAATTCTCTGTTGAACACAAGGGAAGAGGCTTCTCTCCATACCATGCCTGTTCCCTTTTCTTTTAAAATTTCTTTCTCTGTCCTTTTCAAATGTATGCAAATCTTCGTAATGGCTACATAAGTAAGTCTCTCAATCTCACAACTCCTGGGATTCATCTTTTTGGAATGCAAAAATCAAGAGAGCTAACACCTCTATCTTCCAGTTTCTGTAGGAGGGTAGGAGCCTAACTTCCAACTGGGCCTTGCTCCAATCTGAAAAAAACTACCTCCTGCCTAGAAGATAAGAGAAATTTGTTTCTTCTCCAAACAGAGCCAACACAGGTGGTCTTTCCAACTATCATCATGAAATTAGGCCAAAATTTTGTGTGACAAAATTTTCCCTCAAATTATCTTTTGCTGCCGGGCGTGGTGGCTCATGCCTGTAATTCCAGCACTTTGGGAGGCGGAGGTGAAAGGATTGCCTGAGTCCGGGGGTTCAAGGTCAGCCTGGGCAACCCGGCGAGACCTCATCCCTACAATAAAATTTTTAAAATGAGGTGGGCGTGGTGGCATGTGCCAGTAGTTCCAGCTATTTGGAAGGCTGGGGCAGGAGGATTGCCTGAGCCCAGCAGGTCAAGGCTGAGGTGGTCATGAGCGTGTCACTGCACTCCAGCTTGGGCGATAGAGCAAGACTCCTACTCAAAAAAAAAAAAAAAATTACCTTTTGCTTTTCTTGAAAACACATATGGAATGGGTTGTATCTATGTAATGGGCTACATTAGAAAATGAGATTCCTTTTTGTCATTGCAATCTTTTAGCTGGTCACCTGTGATGTGCACCATATTCTGATATAACATTTATTCAATAATAAGAGTGTTTTCTTTCTCTAGTGTCTTTGGATTGGGAGACTTTTTGTTTAATTATATTTCCCCAGCCATGCTTTGATTTGTCTGGAGTGAACGGTGACGAAGTTTCTCCTTGACCCAACTTGAATCAGCTTTCTCTGAATCCTCTTCCCAAATAGGCCTCCATGTTTGTACTTTCATGTTTGTCTTTGCATTCACTGCCCAATTTTAGAAAGAATCTTGCTAAGTTGGTTTAGCCAAAATCCCCCACCCTTGATATCTGATCAGGTTCCTCATCCCCCACAACCCCCTAAGTGATGCCGATCATTCTAGCCTGACTTCGGCAAGAATCCTTTTAGGTTTAGCCAGAATCTTCCCCTACCCCTGATGTTTTTTGTTAGTAATTTTCCATCCACCAGTTCCCCACCCTGCTGCATGGCTGTAAATTCCCACTTTTCCTTGTTGTATTTATAATTTAGCTCAGTTCAGTACTGAGGGCTTATTTCCCCTATGGCAATAGTCTTGAATAGAATGTTTTTGCTGTTTTAACTGCTGTCCAGCCCTGGTTTGCTTTGACAACAGGTTACAGAAGGCAGAGGGGAAAGATAAAGTAAAAGGGTAAGCCTAAGGCCAGAGCATGAAACAGTGCTGTGTGGGAGTTTAAACATTATTCCATAGGTATTGAGGGACTGTGGAAGATTTTTAGTCAGGGAAGTAAAATAATCAGCATTTGACTTTAGAAAAATGACTCTGGCAGTAATGTGGAGGATGGACTTGAAGGGAGAAGAGTCAAATGGCACAGCACTGAATGCATACACAATCATCATTTTCAAATATATTCTATTGTTACTCAGAAAGTTATTCCTGGACTGACTTTTCCCTAAGCCACCAAAACAATATCTGGAACAGTACGTTTTTTAAACCACAGGGATAACATTTCTCCAGGATGTGGAGAGTAGAAGATGAAATATCTGGATGTTGGACACTCCTTGGACATACTTCCTGAATTGTTTGGGTGTTCCTCTGGCCCCAGAATCTCATCCCAATGACTCTTGAGATTCCAAGCATCCTTAGGATCTGGAAGTTTTCTGATGGAGAAATCAGGAGAAGGGAGTTGCTTATTACAGTGTTCTCTACTGTTGACTGGTGGTTCAATTTATGGTAAAAATTTGCTTATTAGTAAGGTCCTGCACATTAATTGTGAAATTGGGGTATGACTATTAGCACAAATGCCTCATGTGTTGGCAGCCCCTACTGAGAGCTCCCAATTGTGACCATTGACTGCCTGGATTCATATGAGTTCAGGTTTTCCCAGTATAACCACCCATAAATAGATTTATTTAAATTGGGACTTTGTTAATAGAAATTGAGAAGAAACAAAACACTTTGAGTAAACTACACACACATTTATTAAATAGTTAACAAAGGCACATCAATAATCACTATATATATATACACACATATATATTTTATATATATGTATATATATATATATATACATATATATATATAATCAACACAGGTACAACTATCTCTGAACTGTTAATTTTTTCCAACAAAGAATTGTTCAACTCTTCACGTCATGAAGGCTAAAGACAAAGTTTCAATCCCCATCTTATTTTTTTCCACTCTCTTCTTGAGCGCTACATAGAACCTTGATGGGTTGATAATCATCTTCTGTAGCCATAAGGTCTCTAGAAGCATGCTGACTGCAGTCTCCTCAGATTCTTTCTGCATTTCCCCAAGACCAGTTTTTAATGAACAGGCTGTCTGATTTAGCAGATACTGTTGCTGCTATTCATCCACTATTACTCTAATTTTTCAGCAATCTCTCTTTTCACTTGTACATGCACACATTACTTCACATCACTTATGGTGAGACACTTCCCTCTCTCTCATCAGAAAAATCTGTGAGAGAGAGAGAGAGAGAGAGAGAGAGAGAGAGAGAGAGAGAGTTGCACTTTGTACTGGGTTCCCTTCCTGCATCTATACTGTGCCATTTTCATGCACAACACACAAATGCTGGACTACACTGACCAGAGAACGTCCTTCTTTTGCTGACTTCTGCATCCACTTTAGAATGCTGTGCTTTTGCTTTGAATGTCTTTTTGTATGAATGAGAACCAGATATTCTGTACTTCTCACACACTTTACCCCATGTTCTGGTGGCTACCCTTTCCATCTAAAACACGCTGCTTGGAGTTCTTGGCTTTTATTCCCCAGATACCCACTGTTCTCCTGCCTACGCAAGTACTGTGAATCAGGTACTAAAAGGAAGATCTGGCAGGGCTCAGTTAAATGGGCATTTCTAATACAGGGAAGAACCAAGTAAAAAATCAGTGTGTGTGTCCATCAGTTGAATTTTAGCAAGTATAGGCATTAGATTACCCTGGAAATGTAGTCATGCATCAGGTCTGTCATTGTGTCATGCTCCCTAAAGATGCTGACCATATGAGTGAACTCTAGTTCAAGGAATTTTGAGATGTTCACTGTCTAGGTTCATTATTATATCAGAACTTACCTGACAATACTTTTTTAGCCTTCTTGAAGTGGTGAGTGACTACACCACTCATCCATAGGAATTCCATTGCTGCACCTAAATGCTGAGAAGTTTGCTTCAGTAAAACACATCTCTCTTATCCATGAATGCAGCTGGCTGATATTTGAAAATTGGAGAGTCATGCCTTTTTAAATACAAGCACTCCCAGTAGGGGTAGCACATTAAGAACTACCATTTTTGAACACTATAGTGTGATTTTTCTCTTAGGTGTCAACTATGAGCTGTTCTCCGTGGCCTCAGCTGCCCAACAGAAAAGTTCTGAAGGGGAAAAGTCCAGATCTACCTGAGGAAGCAGGCCTGATAAGTTACTATCTTGGGGTTTTTAGAGGACCAGAGGCCACCATGAGGGATGAGGAAAGGATGCCATGAAAAGAAGTTAAAAAGTACCCAAAACAAACTTGGTTTACATCTGGTTTTACCTGTGGGTCAACTTTCTTCCAGCCAACAGAAACTTCAAGTCTCCATTTTGATGATGGTTGGGAATGCCTGCCCTGAATTCTTGCCTATCATTCAGCAGCTTCAAAGAGAAAGGTATCAACTGAATTCTTAAGAAGCCAAAGATCTCTTGTAAATGCCTGTATACTGAACTGGTTTTAGTGCTGGGATTATCAGACTTGCAGAAACACATACAACATATCAAAGGGCTTAAAGTTGGCTTATCGAGAAATGCCATCGTGGAAACCACCTTACAAATAGTAAAGAAGGGCACAAGGGGCAAGGGATCGCTGTATGGGACTGGTGACACTTGCCAAGGACTCAACCTCCTCCCTGGCCCTCTTTATTGTTAGAGGCATATCAGTAATACCTCATCCTGCCACAATCTTTGATCCAAACTCTCTTCACTTCAGTTTTCTATCAGCCTGACTCCGGAACAGTGGTCAACACAGAGAAGTTCCAAATTAGTGTTTTCAAAGTATTTCAAGATCTGACAGAATAAAGTATTACCAAGTTACATTTGCTTTTTTTAAAGAACAAAAATGATTATCCTTTTATTCTTGTGCCATTTGTTGAAGATAACCAATTTTAAGTAAGAGAGAATATTTTCATGGGACAACTTAAACATCTCATTGTTATGAAACAACTGATGCCCATCTGGTAAAGAATGAAATGGCCGGGCTCGGTGGCTCAGCCTGTAATCCTGCGCTTTGGGAGGCTGAGGTGAGTGAATTGCCTGAGCCCGCGGGTTCGAGACCTGCCTGGGCAACTTGGCGAGACCTCATCTCTACAATAGATCAAAAAATTAGCCGGGCATGGTAGCGTGCACCTGTAGTTCCAGCTACTTGGAAGGCTGAGGTGGAAGGATCGCCGGAGCCCAGCAGGTCGAGGCTGCGGTGGCTGGGAGCGGCCACTGCACTCCCGTCTGGGTGACAGAGTGAGACTCCAACTCAAAAAAAAAAAAAAAAGAATGAAATGAACAACACTGGTTTCATATGTTACACGGAGGATGGAGGACATAAATGAACATAAATGGATAACTGGGAAATACAAACTTCTAATAATGTATCTTATAATACGACTTAGGATTCCCGAGGCAAAATAGAAACCAGTAAGCATTATGTCAAAATTCTTAGTTTTCTTTCACTAAAACAGAAGTGTCTTTCCTGTGTTAGTAACTCCACTCTTATAGGAGTAAAACATCTAACACAATAGATGCTTTATCTATATAATTCAAAATACTGAAGGTATATTTGGAAATAAATTTACTCAGTGTATGAAATATAACATTGAACCAAATCACAAATTTAAATTTTATATTAGAATTACTAAATATGCTAGAACATGAATAGCTATTAAGTGAACTTCCTAATGTGTAAATATGGATTCATAAAAAAGACATAGCCAAGAAATTTACACATTTTATTAAAAGAACAAAAAATAAACATAGAAGTAGCATACTAAAATGAGTTGCATAATGCACACTTTTAAACACAAGCAAGCACTACAGCACTATAACTTGAAAAACAAAATAAAATCAGCGCATCTGCAGTCGAGGGAATGAGCTACTGCATTTTGGAGGAAAAATATGGGAAGAGATTATATTAATGAAATATTGTGGTCACTATTTAAATCTATAACTGTTGTACAAGGCTAAAAATTTTCTTATATATAAGGTATTTTTAAATTACCATTTTCCACCTAAAATACATGCTTCCATTTCCCACATTATTCCAAACTGTAGTTATATGAATACGTAAAGTTAGTCCTTAAAAAGAATATATTTAGGATAATCCTTTTATTTATCAATTTAATTTAAATTATTATAATTTGGGAGAATGGGGACAAATGGCTCATTTTCCAATAATTAAAGCAGCAGCAGCAGCAACAATAATAATATAAGGAAACATTTTGAAAAGGTCGTTCATTCCCAGGATCCAGTGATAAGATGGTCATATCATTCTCTCAACTGCTAGACACAAGACATAGCAACAAAATAATTTGCTCCCATCACTAACAAACAACATCTATATACAGAAATAAAGCTTTGGAACCATGCAGTTTTATGACAGATAAATCTTTAGGTTGTGTGTTTTGGGAGAAAAAAAAGCAATACTTAATAGTTGGGTTACTTTTAGAGGTTTTTTTTTGTTTTTGTTGTTTTTTAAGTAATACAACGTAGAAGATGACTGGTGAGGAATTTTGCAATATTTTCAAAGAGCTGATAAACATAGTGATATGTTTTTTTTCTTCAGGTATGCCATAACTGAGGATGGGTTCTATTAAAAGATAAAATTTCTCTGGAATAATCCAGCTTTTGAGTATTAATGCACAATTCTCTTCCAGGCAAGAACTAGTAACGGGGCTAGAAACTGTATGAACTAGTCAAACTAAATCCTTTCTTAGGATTAATAATAGAGGTTATTTTCTGGCCTCAATTACACACATTTTTAATACTTAATTCCCTAATTTGTTTTACTTATTTAAACACAGCCACTTTGTTTAAGCTCCAGTGAGTGTGACCTGGTGGCTGTCAGCATGCACACCATACCACCAATTAATGGAATATCTTTTGTGATGCTTCCGGGGTCACTCCCACTATATGATTTTCCTAACTTACAATTTAATATCACTACTGACCTTATGAAAATATATTCCTGTGACCTACAGATTCACAAGGAAATGTCCACATAAGAACATGGGTTAAATCAAGAAATTACATTGGGGATAAGGCTGAAGTTGGAGTTCCTAACTACTAAATGAATGACTGTACTTATATTTTGTATCAGTGAAAATGCTGGTTAGATTGTCAGGCTGCTTGTTGTAAGGCTGACTCTAAGCGATTGTAGGCTGAAGGAAAAAAAAAATTCTAGCCAACTTGCCCTGAGCTATTGGACAACTGTAAGGCTTGGAATGCTTTCCGGCTTTGGCTTAGTCTTCTTTCTCTGTAAATGAGAGCTATCAAAATGGGTAGCAATACCAATACCAACTCCACCAACCCCAGGATGGGCTCCTCTAGGGCAAACAGCAACGTGTCCCAAGATTTGAAGGATTCAAAGTACTTGCGATGATCAGATACTTAACCTTTCTAACCTCAGCCGGTTCTAGGCCTCATTGCCTGGGGGCAACAAGATAGTTAAGTAGGTGTTGTGGGAGCTAAAATTGGCAGAGATGGTCAGATTGAAACATTCTCTTCCAGCTCTTACGTTATGTAAGATTTTGGCTGGTTCTCTTCTGTTTAGTTGAAACAAAACAGTGGGAGGCTGAAGTGGCACAGTGAAGTACTTTATAATCTGGCAAAGGTAGGTCAGAAAACAGCTTCCACTGAACAGGTATAATGTAAATAATGCCATTTATAAAGTTGTGCCAGGAGCATTTTTTTCCTTTGTTGAAGGGGATGAACTGCCCTATTCTGGCCATAATTAACTGTTAAATGAAATCTTACAATGGTTGCCAATTTGGTTTTGGTTACTTGATCTTAAAGCAAGAATAGTAGTCAACAACGTTAACAATTTGATTGTCAGTTAAATACATATCAGCTGGTATACATATTAGCTGACATATATTAGCTGATCCTTTTCTGTGAAAGATGAAATCTGATTCAATCATAATGGGAATATCTATCTTGTAATTTTCAGGGTATTTCACTGCTTGCAACCAATGAAAAAAGAAAACCTCTGTGAGAAACCTGCCGGGTGTGTGTGTGTTTACACTGAGGATTAATTTTAAAAGTAAACAATCGTTGCTAGTGGTCTCGCTAAAAGATGAAGTACTTTTACTCTTGTTCAGTGCTGTTAGCTGAAGTTGACCTGTAACCTGTTCCTAACCTTCTCTTTTGGTGAGCTGTAGCAAATTACAAAGCCTCCACAACAGCAAAGCAACATCATGCTTTTGTTAAGTCTTATAGCAAAAACACCCCTTTTCTCAAAGCCTTAGAAAAACTCTCTTACTAACTTTTCCACTATTATCAAAGACTTCTTACATTTTTTTTTTAAAAAAAAAGCTCCAAGAATTGCTTTCATGGACTATGTACATAAGTGCAAAAAAGGTGTGTCTCACACATTCGCACCCTAACTGAGACGATCAGTTAACTGCAGCATATGTTTCTTAAACACTGTTAAGGGGTCATTCCACAGTATCTTTGTGTATGATTTTAAAATTAAGAATTAATTTCAAAATAGGCTTTAGTCATGCTTTAATCCTCATAGAAATACGTTTGTGTACGTAATTCCAGAAAACAGAATTGTTGCAGCTACAGCTATGCACTTGAGTGGGATAATTTTGAATAAAGATATTTCTTAAATGTCAGGTACTGTATTATAAATGCATTGATTATGTTTGAAATGTAAATACTGTGGAATAATCCTATCCACACAACAAATTCTATAAACTATAAAGCTGATTCTAGAATCCATGTGTTGTAAACTTTTTGACCAAAAAGTCACACAAGGACACATATTCAGCTTTCAAACATGGGGCTTTAGGATTGAAAAAATTCAAACATATTTGTTTTTTGAGTTTTCAGCTGTATCTTATAGCATGCTTATACTGTCACAAACCATGTGTAGTTTACAAGTAAAATTTTCACACACAAAAAAATTTCTAAAGGTAGCCATGTTGTAGTTTGTTGCCAAAGCAACAACTAAATATAATTAGTTAACAATTATTATTTGCATATAAAGTTAAATTTGTTCTTAAACTGTGAGTTGTAACGAACAGTTTTGAACTATAATCTCTATCTTGTAATGCTTCAGTGTCAGTTTAGAACCTATCTAGGCAGGCTGAATACGTGTAGTAAAAACTTAAACTTTCTCTAACTCTCCTTCAAAATGAAATCCATTAGTTACTTAGATATATAAAAAAGTAATAAAATAAAAACCTTAAAAACTAACACTAAGAAAAATGAAAACATGGCACCACTTAGTGAGTTGGTGCTCAGAACCTATATTTGTAGTTATATTTACAGTTTGATTAGGCTATCAACTAAATTTGCAAAAGAAAGTTGTTATACTTTTGGAAATGCTGTTTATTCTATTGCCTTTGACAGGCATTTGGTAAAATTAGGCCACTATCTTATTAAATCTATTCATCAGAATTGGGAAATTGAACTTCCCTCATAAATTTTACCAACTTCTATTTCAATGTGTGTGGAATGTATGAGAGAGAGAAAAAGAATGAGGACTCCAGTTTCTAATCATTCAATGCTTCACAGTCTACCCTGCAGAACAAAGGAACTTAGAAAACTTGCGGCTCTTTACCTAAGAGAATCCTCATCTACACTCTCCAAAGAGGGGGGAAATAACCAAATAACGTTTCAAGTAGCACATGAGCCTTTTCTCTAATTTAGTAAAATACAATGTAAGTGTTATTTTTTATTGATGTCACTATGTTTGTTGGAAATGTCAGTTAAAACAGATTCAAGTTGTGCATTTTAATTTCACTTGGTTCCTGCTGATAGCAGGGAGGAGGTACTTGCTTTTTTCCAAATTGGAGAGCAGGTGAGCTGAGGCCTCCCATTAGTGGACACAGCCACGTGGAGTAGGACAACACTTATGGCAAGATCAAAGTGCTTAGCATGTTCAAAAATGAATGGAGAAGACTGATGGAGTAGGGAGAAGATGATTTTCCACATAATGATTAACTGCAAATTAAAAGACTCTAATCTAGAAAAGTGAAATGAAATGCAACAGTTGATTGTGGAAACATGCTCCAATTGCAAAAGTAAATACTGTATTTAAATAAGCAATTTTATGAATCCATTTATTTAAATTTAATTTTAATCCCTCTCTAAAATATACTTACGTTACGGTCACATAGTGCTTTTTATTAAAAAACTGATACTACTAAAACCCTCTTAAAAGATAACTTTTAGATTATTTTCTCTGTATACATGACCCGTTTTATCCAAGTTTCAGCACTCTTGCATATTTTTGCAAAAGGCTGAGAGAAATGGACAAAAACAATAATTTTGGATAAATAAAAATAGTGGCCCTTATAAAGTACAAAGCTTATAAAATGTTAACTAAGAATCACGAGTGGTTAGAATTTTATATATACAGTTAATCCAGTAAATTTTTGTTTAGAGTCACTGATTAGTTTTGTGACTTGTCTTTTTAACTGGAAATTTATAGTCTAATGACTTATCTTCTTTTCTTGAATAAAGATAATTTGAATAAGTCATTGCACAACTAGTTTAAAGAGTGCTATCTTAAAATTGCATTTTTTCTCAAAACTCTGTTGAACTTCATCAAAACTTTAGGGCTTTGAGCTTTCTTTCTTTAACTTCAGTTATAAAGCAAATTTTAAAATGCCAACAATATAGAAAACTGTGGCACCAAAAATACAACTACCCTGAATATCCCTCATTGAACCTTTTACTAAAAAAATAAGTCATTATTAATGTCTTCCAGTGCTTAATGCAACATGAAAACAGCTGTGCTCTAGGTTTATTGTTAAATGGTCTTTGTACATCTTTGCCAAAAGTTGAAAAAGTTAAATGAGATAGTACGTTGTATGAAAATATCAAACTACACAGAAGTTCATTTTGCACAAAAAATGTTCTCGTCTCCTTTCAGGACTACATACAGACTAGCTCAAGTGCATCTATCCTTTCTGGATTCTTGTCGTCAGATCTGTCCTTCTGGAGAGGCACTGGCACAAATTACACAAAACTCAGTTCCATACACAAGGAATTTCAAAAAGGTACACTCTACTTTCTTCTATAGCAATGCTAAGATTTCAGGAAACAGAAATTAAGTGGTCCAAAGAGTTCACAGGTAAAAGTCAAGACAACTCTTCATCTCTAACTCCAGGCAACACTATTTACAGATGACAGTGTCTCAATACAAGAAAGACTGTTTAGAAATCACTGTTGATTGGGCTTTAGATGGATAATTAAGATCAACAGGATATCAACTACCAAACAGCTAATTTTGCTCTCTTGTAGTATTCTGAGCCAAACTAATCTGTTCTCAGATAGTCTCAAATGTTCTGAAGCACAAACAATGTGAAAAAGAGGAACAGTGGGAGTCAGGAGATATTTCTGGGTCCTGCAGTGGCTAGGTAGCCTTGGGCAAATCATATGCCCTGGGCCTTAGTTTCATCAACTGTGAAAAGGTTTTTGCCAACTCCATTGTTCTGTGATTCAAACACTACTAGCCAGGTTAAGGTATCAGAAATCAGATTTTCTCTCTGCTTGTCATTTTCATGAAGGAGAAAAACAACCTGTTTATATATATCAAATTTGATGGTTTTATAGTTTCCAGTGGAAGAATATATACTGGGAGGGCCAAAAAATGCATACACATTTTGAGAGAGGTTAAGAGACGTTCACTTTAATCAGAATTGTCTGGACATTAATGGTAACCACTCTGAGTACCTCTTGTAAGTGCAGAAGTCAAACATGACTTGTATTCATCTTATTGAGATTACAATTTTAATACGACTTTTTCCTTTCTTAAAATGTGTGTGTATATATATATTTGGCACCCTCTGTATTTGCTAGCAAATATTAAAACTATCTAAGTTGATGTAAAATATGTTTCTACCACTGTATAATAATAGTAACATTAATAACTGAGTAGAGTGGAGGAGGTATGTCACACACCAGGAATTCCTCAATTACTATTTTACTTGGTTGTAAAATTATTTCATAAGTGTTAGTAATGTAAATTCAGCTGAACTCTGTTAAATATAGTCACTATGTCTTATGCAAAGGATGCCAAAACCTTCCCTATCATAATCTTAAACATATATAAAGGCAAATGAATCCATACAAAGAGGCTTGGTTATAATGCAAGAGACTCTGATGTTCAAGTTTGGGCAAGGAAACACTTGCCATCCATCACAGGTGCTTGCTCCTTCACTGAAGTGTTTGATAAAACCGGAAACAGTTGAACCAAAGCTAAAGATAACTGTGGACATCTTCTCTAGTTCTTTTGAATAAATCAAAGAATAATTTGAAGTGCTTCCCTGCCCCCTGTCCCTGCCATTTCTCCAAACCTGTACTCAGGCTTCCTCTGTGATCAGCAGAGAAGATTGTCCATTTAGGGAGGAAAGCCCCCATTTGGAACCAATTCTCTTTCACCCTGACTGCCTTTTGCTAGATTGCATCATACTTATTATTCAAAAACTAGTCTAAATAGCACGAGCCATTTGCATTTGGAAAATGGCACTTGTGTAAAAGGTGACATAGCCATGGTTTTACACACTTTCCTCCAGTATATAAAAACTATCTCCACACCCCCATCACTCTTTTGATTTATAACTTGTAATTAGCATACCTTTACACCCCCAAGTACCATTTTCTCAGCTGAAGATGACAGATGGCTCAGTTTTAGACACTCAATCTAGGAGACAGGATCCTTGAGCCACAAAAACATGTAATGAGTGCTTTACATAATTTTTAGTATAAATGCTGAGAAGTTCAATTAAAGGTAAATTCTTATTTTCCAAGCTATTTAACAAGAGTGAATTAGGGGTTAATGTTTTAAGAAGTTCCCTACTTTGTGCAGACGATTATTTCTGTCTCAAAAAAATCTATTAATTTGATTGTATTAGGCAATGTCAGATCTGCAGGTACAAATTATACACATGCATGTTAATGAACAGGTTTTGTGCACATTCAAAAGTGAGGCCTTTTAAATGTCTGTGCCAAGAGACCTACAGAAATATTCTAAAGAAAGACAGCATATTGAAAACATGAACCTGTCATGTTTTCAAGCACATATTCTTCTGTTCCCTACTGAAAACATTTTAATTGAAATCAAACATCACATATATATAGTAAAACACTACAATATGTAAAAACCTAACACAACACAACACAATACAATATAATAACAGGGAAGAATAGTACTGGATATATTTGTTACATTCTAAATCAACCCAATAGACTACCTTGTAAACAAAATAGTAAGGTAACACTTCAAAAACAGAACATTTATCCACCAAGCGTATATAATAAGCCAACAGTTCACTATGAAGTTCACTTAGCATGGTTATTAGGAAATCACAAAGAGTAATGTAACAAGTTACAAAATCTTATGATCATGTTCTACTTAATAATTCAAATAAGATGAATGGTAGTTGTTACTTTTCTATTAATTTTTTCAACATTTGCATTGATTCTTAATGCTTTATTTTTTATTTGATGGTTGGTATGTTTGTTGGCTGGTATTTTTGCTTTGTTTAATATGTTGATGGCACCATGCTTATTGTTGTGTTGGTAGAAGAGGACATATGAGAATATATATAGACAGGCCATATGGAGGTTCTTACAGCGAGATTCCGATTCTCCATAACTCTGCCGTTCAGAATTTCGACTGAAATGGAAAAAAAAAAAAAGAGAGAGAGAGAGGAGAAATAAAGATTGAGAAAATCTGCAGGGTTATTGATCTACGAGACAGGAGAGTGTAGGTCTTATTCCAGTTCTGTGTGTGAACTGTACCAAGATATTCCCCACTCTGAATATCAGATTCAAAAGGGACTATTAGGAACAATCATGAAAGAGGTATAGAACTATGATAGTCTATGGTTCTAATGTGGAAACTGTCCAAAATTAACAGAGATGCACTCCATTGTTTGGCATTATCTAGTCAATACCAAAACTTTTTGTTAAATAACCACTCATGTGTCCATCTCCTTCAATTGGCATGCATTGAGCAAACATGTTTGATACCAAACATTTTGAAATGTGCAAATATTAAACTTTAAACCTTTTATCTGAATGTTTAAAAGTCATAAAGAAATAGCCAAGTGTGAAATCTAGGTATGTAGTATTGTACAAAATTACACTTTTGAACTTTGGAGAAATTTTCAACACCTATTGCGTATTGACGTGATTGTGTTCTTCCAAACACCTTTACATTTTCTAATGGAATCAAGCAAAAATAAATCATTTGTCCCAAACATGTTCTGTTGGAAAGTTAATTATATTTGACAACTTTTGTTTACTTTGATGGGAAACAGCCCATGAGAATTGGGCAAGTATTGGCAAAACCTACATCCTCATGCTTGTGCTGTTCTCAAGTTGCCACTATCCCAAATGACCCCTGAAAACTACAACTTATAGTTTCTTTGGTTATCCCACATACTCAAAGGTGTATTTTTATAATGTTCCTTATGATTGAGGGGACCTATTTATTTAACGTACAGTCAGCTCTGTCCGTAATAGTGTTCTTGGCCTGTTTGTCTTCAGTAGGAAAGAAGGCCTAGCTGGGACCTGGAGAACTAGTCCATTAGGGAGCATGATACACTCCAGGTGTGAGAACTTCCAACTTTTAATGACTAAGGAATGCAATGCACAGTTGGTACACTATATTACTAAGTCCCTAGAATTCATTAAGATACTTAGGAGTCTTAAGTGGCTTCAAAAGTCACAAGTTCCAAGTGAACGATTGTTCAAATTAAGTATGTGCCACTATGGGAACCAGGCAATGAGAACATAAAGGGTGAAGGGGGGAAAATCCAATAACAACAACAATTTTTACAAAAGACATTCAAATAAACATAATGATTAAATTACTAAGTTATGTAATGATTTTTCACTCAAAATTCAAAACAGCTAACGTAATTCTGATTGACTTACATAAGAAGCAACACAATGCAGCAGACTGTAAAAGCAATATTTTCTGCAATTTTATCGAAGCACATTGCTTACAAAAACTGCTTTAACCTCAATAAAATAAAGAAGCTATGAAATTGTAACAAATTAAAATTTAAAAGTGATCTGTCTGTGCCTTTGGCTAACAAACCATATTCCTTTAATAATAAGAAAACATTTCAGAATTTGTAAGCTCATTGGGAAAATACAGTACCAGCTGTCATTTCCATATTTAAAAATTGCATATTTGCTCTCAAATTTAAATTTGGAAATTTAAAAATGTGTAAATGAAGCTCTAAGTTACCAACAATGTCTATTAATGAAAATATTTACCAAAGCCTTTATCAAATGTGTATATAAAATGTATAGCCTATAAATATTATTTATATTAATACTTAAAGAAACTTACTGTTCTACCGGTAACTTCTACATCTGTGAAACAAACATGCTGCTATTCAGTTCATCTATTGATAATTGGGGTATCTATAGTAGTAAAAAAGATTGTAGATTAAAATAGTTTCTTGAGAGAATTCTGATTATTTTATTCACTGCCTGGGCATGGCAAGTAATAACCATAATTAATTTCATAAAAATTCAGACATGTTAACTATTTTTACTAAATAAGGCACAGATTAGAAAGTGGGTTGTTTCCTCAATGAATTAATCACTCAGTATGGCTATCATACTTATAATTTAAATGACAGTGGAACTTATAGTCTATAAACACAGTTACCACTTTAATAAGCCAAAATGGCCACAATATTATATAATAATTACTGTATGTATCTCCTTATAATTTCGAAACTCCCCCAAAACTTGTAATTTGCCTTGTGACTCTGCCTGGGAATGTCTAAAGCAAATTAGTATCTCAACAACATAAGCACATCTAATGTCCATGAGAAGGAATTTATGTTGTAATCACTGGGGAATAATAAGGATATCTGTGTTTTGGAAAGAAATATGGTATCTTGCTTTCTTTCCAATGGATCTGAAAATAAGGGGGATGATTGTGATAAGTCAAAGTTCAAACCCCAAAACCAAAAATGGCAGTAAAATAAAATAAAATTTTCTTTTGACCAATGAGAAAGCATTTAAGAAATATTTAGTATACATATTTGAGGATTGATTTGGTAGCGATAATCTGATATAGAATATCAAGAGTGACATCTGGTAACTGATTAAAAATGAGCAAAACTCTGCTGATTAACCTCTTGACGAATAGCAAAGCACACACAGCACTCTAGTATGTACACACAAATAAAACTTCTAAATGTAACAATTGCTTAAGAAACACGTACAAATATGAACCAATGTTTCTCATCAAACCAAAAAGCATATACTGTACCTTACCAACACATTGTAGTTATCTAGGTCTGAACAGGTGAAATAAATGGTCAAACCTGATTGCCTGTAGCTGTTGCAGCGAAGGGAACGCTGGTGGCAGGTGTTGTTGCTGCAGACACAGTGGTAGGTGTAGCACCGTGCATCATGGGTACTTTCAGTTGGAAACCATGGAAGCAACACACAGGAGGGTGGAGCATTTATGCAACCATGACATATACGATGAAATGGGGCGTGGTAGGTATCACAGCAACAAGCCATGTGACATCACAATGACGAATACACCAGGGTGCAACATGCAATCACAGTCAGTGCAAAGCAATACAGCATGGAAGGGAAAAAATTAAAAAGAGAAAAGGGGAAAGCCAATTATAGTCACCATTAAGGAAAACGGAACCATTCTCAACATTTAGTACGTTTTTGGGCAGAATCACGTTGTAGTTGACTCAAAAGGTCAAATTTTCAGAAGGGGTTATAAGGAGTGCATATGAAAGAAAATCTGATGTTATGAGGGCTATCTATCTGAAGGTAGTTCAGCATATAATTAATTAAGTGGACTGCACATTCAAAAGGGGATTAGGGAATTGTAAAATGGTGTTTGGGTTCACTGACTTACGGATATGAGAGCTGTCACTAGATATGCAGGTGCAAAGGGACAGTTATATATATACTTACCCGATCTGCATGCAAAAAAAAAAAAAGGTAGTTCAATTGATGGGTATGTGGTAGGGGAGCAGGTATGAGGAGTACAGTAAACTCTGCATGCAGGTTTTTAAGTACACTTCTAAAGAACTCCTTGGAAATTTTGGCTATTTATCAAACAAATATATGGAGTACTTCATAGGAGCTCTTGTCTTCACAGCAAGTATTACAACTACAGTGGCTGGCAGCTGCAAAATCTCTTTCAGGATGTTTTCCCTTTGCCTTTTCTAGTTTCTTTCTCATTTTGGAGGCGTTTAAAGATACTTTTCTAATATCTACCTCATTCTGAAAAGTAAACCAAGGAATTCGTGTATAAGTGGCAGTGTGTGAATGGCAAGCATGCATATATCGTAATTTATCATGTCTATATTGATTGACTTCAGATTTTCTGAAAGTCTATGGTGAAAGCGAATGGCTGGAGAGAGAAAACGTGATAGATGCAATGTCACATAAACCAAAAATATACCCCAAAGGGTGATTGACAGAAATGCCATAGTAATCCCTTCCACTCATCTCTAGTTACCCATTACTTATAGCTAGCCCTTATTGTCTCACATGTCAATTTTAAAAACACTCGTTTTCCCTTTGGGAGTACAGCAACTGTACAGTCAGCAGCCCCACCAAAGCATGCAGTGTGCATTCCTAAGCAGAGCTCTGAAGGTTTGAAAGGACAGGGGAACATCTCCGAGGAAACAGTCACAAAATGTGAAGACAAAGACACATCTCTCAAACTTGCAGAAGTCTGTTCTAATAGTTCATATAAAATACTCCTGTTAGTATCAATGGAAATGTTGTTAATTCCTACAGGGGCAACTGAAACCTCAATAACAGAAGTCTTACCTTTGTTGCCAGGGTTCAGACCTTGCTATGTTAGTGAGTGCTATCTATTAGTGCCTTTTGGACTCTGCATCTACTCTGTTTCATCAATGGGATGGAGGTCAAGCTGTTGCAAATTCTCAAAAAGGATGGGAGGAACTGGAATGATATGAGATGGTGGGGTGGGATAATCTTTCCTTGCATAAAAGAGAGCTATTTTCTTTTGGTCTTTTCCTGGTGCCCACAAAGACTATAGGAGCTGTGAACTCCCAGTTACTTTCTCATCCTCTTCAGTATTAGTGATGTACAAAATGGTTTAGTGATGGCTACCATATTGTGCTGGTGGCTAAATAAATGATCTGTATGCAACTGGTTGTTCAAAATCACATAATGCCCAAAGAGTCATTTTGAAATTATTCTGTGGTGCCTAGTTTCTGTGCAGATGACACTTGAGCCCAGAACACTACAGAATTCACACAGAACACTGCAGAATGCTCTAGCTTTGTTTAACTAATTATTTTTCAGCATCAGAGTATTGAATGGTTTAGGTTATATGGATAACTTTTTCAGCTATGAATTGTTTCATTGTACTTTACAAATTAGATATTTGAATTAATTTATAATTTTTAAATTAAAGATGTAAAGCTAAGAACAAAACTGTCCAGTATGGATGATAAAGAAACATTTTAAAATATTTTAGTTGCTATTTTTAGGGTAGAAATAGAGAAATGACAGGGTCAGTATTTGGCCACAGTGGCAACCAACTTCAGAAAGTAGGACTATTTTGATTCCACAAAGATATGAAACTGAAAGCACCATGTTAAACCTTAAATACTCGGTAAATGTCCAGCCACATCTTTCAGTTATTCATCTCTTTTATAGTGACAACACAAAAACACATTTTTCAGTTTAGAAAAAGTTGAGAATTTTTGTACAAAACCTACCAAAATTTGAAGCGGGTGCCATGCACAGTATTGGCCCTGTACACCATGCAGAAAAGCGTGGAAAGTAAAGAAAAAGAGATATTTCATTATTAAAGCTTTACTGATAGAAATAAATTTTAACTAGAAAGATATTTTCTTTGCAATATCCATTAATCAGCACATGCAAATCCAGTATTCTCCCATGCTTACAATTGCAGATTAGCTTGAAGATCACAAACCCAGGTAATCAAAGTAATTCCTGGATCCTTAGGTACAAAAGTGGTCTTTAATTTTTCTTTAAAGAAATTACCTCACTAAAATTACATGTTTATTTTAGACAAATGTATTCTAAATAATTTTTATTTATTAAAAAAGGAGAATTTTATTACACATATTCTTTTCTTTTCTTTTTTTTTTTTTTGAGTTGGAGTCTCACTCCATCGCCCAGGCTGGAGTTCAGCAGCATGCTCATGGCCACCCCAGCGTCGACCTGCTGGGCTCAGGCAATCCTTCCACCTCAGCCTTCCAACTAGCCGGAACTACAGGTGCGCGCTACCACGCCCATCTAATTTTTTTGATTTATTGTAGAGATGAGGTCTCACCAAGTTGCCCAGGCTGGTCTTGAAGCCGTGGGCTCAGGCAGTTCTCTCACCTTCTCTCACCTTGGCCTCTCAAAATGCTGGGATTACAGGCTTGAGCCACGGCGCTCGACCACACATATTATTTTCAAAATAAGTTCCAGGATCTCGTGTCCGGTTTTTATGTTTCCATTTAGAGTATTAAACTGTTAACATTGTCTTCTTTACCTCTTTGTAACTGGGGACTTAACTGTGAACATACACTACATAGGCTTTCCATTACAAGGGGGCTTTCATCTAGACAAGTTTTTATTTTACTGTTAATTAATGAGAAGGGAATTTTTCTTGCATTTTTTATTATAAATCTAGGTTTTTATATTGGCCAAATCCATAAAAAAAAGTCTAACTTCTAAACAAAGTAACTGTAGTATTAAGGACACTTAGAATGACCAATGTAAATTTCATTACACTCAACCACCTTGGCTAGACTTCCTGGGCTACTGAATTCATTTCATACTTATAAGACAAATTTGAATTAGCCATATTGGACCCATCTAATATGTAGATAAATTGCCACAATTTTTGAAGAAAAAAAATGCCAGAAATAAAGTCACATCAACTCATACTGTTGACATTATTTTTTTTCTTCTTTATTCTGTGGACATTATGTTTTTTTCCTTAGGTTTGGGGAAAAAGTTCAAATTGTTAGATATAAGTAGATACTTATAAGTAATATTAAAAAGTGCCAAAGAATTGCATTTGACCCCACAGAATCTATTATATAAATGTGTAAAAATTGTATAATTTAAATGATGTCATGAAAAAACTATTGTGGTTAGTAACTAAAGACTGTTTTTAGTGGCTTCTTTTAAAATTAGCTGATACATTTATTAATGAATGAATGGTTTTTTTTCAAGTCCAGGCATACATTATGTGTTTAGCATGTTTATATAATTAACAAGGCTTTCTAAATTAATTTTTAAAACATATATTTCTCTATTTAATAGTGGCCTCCAAACTAGGGCCATTTATATTATTTTAGGCAAAAATTCTATTCTACTCCCAATGGTTAGTATTTTCAATTTATTCCTAAGAAATTATATGCTCATTCTTAAAGTCCTAAACCACTGGAAGAAAATGATTTCCACCCATATATGATATTTAATTGAACAAATTGTGGCTTAAAATTTTCTATTCAATTTGGTGCAAAGTAGTTTTGCCATTAAATAGAGTTGAGTGTAGAAAGTAACGTAAAATATGTCAGGAAATATAATAAACTGCCATTTTTTTCTATTAACTGTTTCAAGAGTTAGAGGCTATAGCTATCTGTTTGATATATACTATACTGCATTATACTGTACTATACTTTTAAGGGTAGTTTTATTTTAACTACCTTTGGCATATCAAGGATATATGAACTACAGGTTTTTGTAATATTGAAGGTGGGATTTGTTTTGTTTTGTTTTGATAGCAGACCACTATCTGTGAAAGTGATACCTAAGAATCAAGGAATTAATTTGAGAATGAACCAAGTGAATTAATCATAAGGAGCAAAAAAAAAAAAAAAAGAAATGCTAAAAATAAAAACGTTGATACCTTTTCATAGTTTTATTTCAAACCATTAATTTTCAGGAATTATAGTAAAACAGGTTGCTCTAGATACTAGCAGATCAAGCATAGCTGCCTTGCCTTGCTTTATTTCTAATTAAAATACATGTTGATAGCCCTTCCCTAAAAGCTCTTTGGAAGTTGTTTTGCATTGTATACATTGACAACATTTCTAAACTCGCTGCAGCGCCAGAGCTGTGTTCTCACCTGCAGGGATAAATGTCGGCTGCGCAAGTGGCAGGTTAGCCAGAGGTGGTTGGCAGTGAAAAACACTGGGATTGAAGACCGGGGTGGCGCCATTGGTCTTTTCGAGTGCCGATCTTTTTGGTATCAGTTGCAGTGCACCAGGCTGAAGGGCCTGTTGGGGAGGGATGTTGGGGAGGGATCACTAGTACCAGAGACAGTTTTAAAAATGTATATAAACCAAGCAAGCACCAGTTATATAAGGTATGTCCTGGGAATCCTCTGTAAAAATATCCATTGAGTGAGACATTGAATAAGCAGTGGCCCCGTAGCCAGGTAACCAACTGTAGAGATTAAGCAGTTCACTAGATGAGTAGTTAGTCCAAAACAACAAAAAAAGTTAAAAAAAAAAAAAAAGCCTTTCCACTTCACTAACGTAGACCTCATCTGGGCAGGATGCAACAGAAAGCTATTACAACAAATAATCACTTAAAATTAACATCTCAGGGATGCACATCGATTAATCTATTAAAATAAGATTAGCAGAAGCAACAGATATAACAGGAGAGCGATTTCTGCCAGTTAAAATTCTTATATGGATCTAGGAGATAAATGGCATAGAGGTGATAAAACAGATGTTGGTAGATCAGAGTCTGACACTGTAGCCCCATAAAATAAAATCCAATTTATACAAAGACTTCAGGTTCAAACCCTACAACTGTATATTTTCTAACAAACATATAAGAAGAAAGCAAATGAATCATTTCTCCCCCACCACCTACCTCACTCAGGTATTATAGATAGTTAACAAAATGTATGCAGTTCTTATTTATAGAGGTTTGCTGTGCACTTTGGTGTGTATCATTTGCCTTATGTTCTTATAAAGTTTAATTGTAAACACGTATTAGCATTTTTAAACCTTCCTTTCATGTCTACAGTCCTTTCAAAATCCCACTGTGCTTATAATACTCAGTCAAACCTGCCTGCGGATCAGATTCTTTGGAGAAGTTCAGCATTACTTTACACATTTTTTTCTAAGCAAATTGCACATTACTTAAAAGACATGTCCCAGCAACAATTAGGTATGCTCCAAATTCTTAAGGAGGCAGGAACAAGGTGCTAAGTAACTAGCCTTCCATATGTGCAAAAGGGTAATGCCATGACCTCGTTCCTGTGGATAATGAAGACCTCAAGGTAGCTCTATTATCTTTTAAAAACTGCTATCAATGCACACATTGTCACAAATCTGTTTTTTATTTCACCTAAATAAAGAAAACCATGCTTAAAAAGTGAAATAAAATAAATTGAGTACCTTCAGAGAGATAAAATTTCCAAATTTATCCTAGAGGACCATATGGCAAAGGTTACAACTAAAATCATAAATGGTAAAATGTAATTTATCATTTTGAACACCTTTCTCGCCATGACGGGGGAAATGGTTTCACTAAAGATTTTACCTGAATAAGACAGGACACTTACTTATCTGGTTATTTAAGATTTCCCTTTGGTATAATTAGAGTGTATCCTTTTTCTCTAGAAAGTCAGAAGTATGGTTGGACTCATCAGAGGTAAATTTATATTGCCAAGTGAACAACAATTGGGGACAAGGTCTAGATAGACATTCAACTGGTAGACCCTGGTAAGGTAGTACTGCTTGTTTACTGCTGGGGTCTACCTTAACGGGTCAGTGCCCAGTTCTGATTGGGTGGTGCCTGTACTATTAATACATATTTATGTTATTAATACTGGCCAGACCTTCAATAGCCTCATCACAAACTAACAAACTTGCCAAACAGGTATGAAAGTGTGAATGAACTAAATACTAACTTCTTCAAGTCTTTTTTTTTTAACAATTGTTTATGAGATAGGATATCACTTTGTTGCACAGACTGAAGTGCAGTGGCACAATCATAGCTCACTGTAATTTTGAACTTTTGAACTCAAGTGATCCTCCTGCCTCAGCCCTTCAAGTAGCCAGGACTACAGGTGTGCACCATCACACCCAGCTATTTTGTTTGTTTGTAGAGCCCGGGTATTGCTATGTGCCCAGGCTGGCCTTGAACTCCTGGCCTCAAGTGATCATTTTGCCTCAGCTTCCTAAAGTGCTGGGATTACAAACTTTAACCACCACACGCCCACCCATTCAACTTTTTAAATGCAGAGAAGATGCTTTCAATATATGAAATCATATATATATGATGCTTTCATACATATGCTTATATATGTGTGTGTGTGTGTGTGTGTGCGTGCGCACGCACACATGTGAACAGGGTGAAAATCTCTCTTTTACAAAGCATTGCCACTCTGAATCCTTAAAAATAAAAGCCTTAAACTTCTTCATGAAGCCCTTCTTTATTTAATCTCACCTCCATCAAATTCCTATGGCACAATTTGACCCTACCACTAAGACCCTGCTTTGATTAGTTACTCAAAAGAAAATTTTATATTGATAGTCACAAGTACCAATTAAAGGCCTACTATATACTATTTAGCTCTCGAAACGAAATTTAGGGCTGACTTGTAACATATGCATTCTACCAAGCACAGTCCCCCAAATCATCAGAAATTGGCAGATACTTAGAAAGGCCCCATGCTTAAGTGTGGGAACAGGTGCACAATGACATGAGTAGGCCATTCCTCATACATTCATGTGTATGAGAACCTCTACTTTTAGGAATTCTACTCCTTTAATAGGCTCACACTGTTTCTGAACTCTATGAAACTAACATAAATAATCAAAAATCGACTTAAATTCTGCATTGAACATTCTGGATGCCTTGGGATTTTCATAGCTTAAAATTTCCCTCTATGAAAGCATTTCAGACAAAAAGCATTTGGTAAAGCCTTCATTTAACATTCATTAATAGATTATTATGTTGTGTAGATCAAGGGAGAAAGTAAGTTTGTCCTACTTTAGTGCTCAGTTCCTTCATGAAGTAACATGTTCAGTTCTGAAAGAAAAAAGTGAAGCCAGTCCCAAATTGGTATTGTTTCCTTGAGGACATAATCTACTAGGAAATGTGGGATAAATTTGGTATATTTGGTTAGCACAACCTCAATTGATTCATTTTCATAATTTTTTCCAACTATATTTTCTTCAATGTGATATAGAACGTTCAGGGTTTGCAAAATAGTTTACTTGGAAACAGCACTGTCTTAGTCCATTTGCATTTAAATAAAGGACCATCTAAAGCTGGGTAATTTACATAGAATAAATAACAAACATTCAAGTAACCGAAGTTTTTTTTTTTTTTTTTTTTGAGTTGGAGTCTCACTCTGTCGCCCAGACTGGAGTGCAGTGGCCGCTCCCGGCCACCGCAGCCTCGGCCTGCTGGGCTCCGGCGATCCTTCCGCCTCAGCCTTCCAAGTAGCTGGAATTACAGGCATGCGCTACCACGCCCGGCTGATTTTTTGATTTATTGTAGAGATGAGGTCTCGCTGCCCAGGCAGGTCTCGAACCCGCGGGTTCAGGCAATCCACTCACCTCAGCCTCCCAAAGGCACGGGATTACAAGCTGAGCCACCGAGCCCGGCTGCAACCGAAGTTTTTATCTGGAAGTTTTGAGAAGGTTGTGTCACCACTTGCAGAAGAAATGTCCTGAGTCGTGGTTCCTTCACCAAGACAATGCACCTGCCCACACGGTGCTGAGTGTTCGACAGTTTTGGACCAAAAATGGCATGACCCCATGCCCCACCCTCTCTATTCACCCAATCTCACCCTGAGCTACGCTTTTTTCTTGTTGTTGTTTCCCCAGATTTAAAAAAAAAAAAAGTCCTCAGAAGGAAATGTTTTGCTGATGTGGAAGAGGAGTAACAAAAAACAGCAGAAGCACTAAAAGGCATCAAAATCGACGAGTTCAAAAACTTGTTTAGAGCAGTGGAAAGAGTGCCTTGATAGGCATATCACATCAAATGGAGAGTACTTTGACGGTGACTGAAGTTTAAATATGTAAGAATAAAAGCACAATTTTTTATAAATACAATCCAGGTCTTTTTGAGTCCCACTCGTATGGGCTAAGGATTGACTTACTTTGTGAAGTTTCAGTTGCAACAAGATCAATTTTAACTCAGTATGAGGAAAAGCATATTGATAAGGATGTCTGAAAATAAATGTATCTCTCTTGTGAAAAGGCAAGGTCTCTGTCATGAAGTCTGAACTATAAATGTCCGTGAGGAGATTTAGTTCACACTTCATCTCCTGGGCTTCAGGGTCATTTTTTAATAGCCAGGGAACATGTGGTTTTCTCAGAGTTTTGTCCCTTATTGGGGTTGTTACACTCTATTACATGAGGAAAGGTCCAGAAAGAAAAAGAAATAAATAGCAAGCAGCACATCAAAAGAATTGACAGCTGTGACAAACTGAAGTAGTCATAATTCCTGGTTCTCAACGTATCACACTGTAGTATAACACAAATTTTTCCTGCTTCTTACCTTTCAGTGTTATTAAGCAAAACTAACTTCCCTTAAACTTACTTGCTAGGGTAAGTCAAAAGCGAGATCTTTTCTCCCTATTATGTTGAAATTTCCCCTCAACCTAAGCAGGCTGCTGCCTCTGTCCTCAATACTTGTTCTCCAGAAAGAAAAAGAAATCTTAACCTTTGAAAAATTAGAACCAACTTAATATTTTATCTTTCAAGTGTTCTGTTTATGAAAAGCATTAAAGATGTTAGTAGCAAAGTGCCTATGAAAGTGGCACACAGAGTAGAGAGGCAACTTTCTGTCTTTCTAGAATATAGAGGGTAGTTAGACTATAAAAGCACTCAAAAATAATTTACTGTTCAAATCGTATCATTTCCCCTTTCTCTGAAAATGGAAGAAAGAGCACAGTAGGTTAAAATCATTAGTAAAGCTTTTAAACAATTAGCTTTAGAAAATCTTAGTAAATAAAGTAAAGTAAGTTCTTTCTTTTCTAGCTTATAACCTTGACTGTTCATATTGAGAGGTCCACTCTTGACTATCAAAGATTATGGTTACAGGATATTAGACTAATTGAGAAATATATGAATCATTTACCCTAAAACAAGCCACAAGTCCAGACCTGTTCTTACCATGGCGGTGGCAGCTGAATGGTTCATCTGGTGATGAGCTGCCTTGAGTTTGGCTTGCAAGTGTGCAGGAGGATGAAAGTACTTGCATTTTTCCCGGGAGCATCGACCTCTGATGTAATCCATGCAGATCGTCACAGTATTATCACTCACTTCAATCATGGAAACATCTGTAGGGTGAGCATAGCGGCAATCATTCTCCCCACGGGTACAATTTCCACGCTGAAATTCTCGGCAAACCTTAAAGAGAAACACATACACACACACATCATGTTGATGTCTGGAAGACGATTGGCTTTCATTTATTTTGCCATTGAGTATAAGAGTAATTGATACATTTTGAACATATTATTTAGGAAAAATCTAAAAGGTAAAGGATAATGTAAAGCCATATTCACTATGAGATGTAAACATAGACAAAATTTCTATTCCTAGAAAAAAAATTCTATTCTCCCCAAATGAAAGTTGTCTATTTTCCTTACATTGAAATAAAAGTGCTTAAAAGTATTATTGAAAACGAGTTTGAATCTTCTAGTTAATACACAGTCTTAAGCGTAATTAGTTTGTTTGTTTGTTTTTTTCCCCAGGACTGAAATGAGTCTTTATCACACAGCAATGCACTGGTGGCTTTACACAGTCAACTTATGAACCATGACTAGGTTACATGTATAATCAGATTCCATTCCAATACATTACCAGGCATTTAAGGGGCTGCAAATGGAGCTGTCTTTGTAAAGAAGCAACTAGTTATTTATTTCAATGTACAGAGAATGCCAATTAGGGGAAAATTGAAGGACTTCAATAAATAAAAAAGCTGGTTGACATTTCTTTTAGATTTTCTTTTCTTAAGCATCAAGGGATATTTATTATCTAATACATCATACTTAAAATGGATAAAAAGGTTTAGCACTATGAGAGTCATTTATATTATGCATACGTGTAGCTTTACATTCTGCCATAATAGAGAATTACATTAAGTCTACATTTTCTCACTTTGGTTATTCTGGCAAGTACAGACTCAATAAATACAGTAATCCCTTTCTATAAAGCTGGAGCCTAGGTTCAAGGAGCGTTCCCACCAAGACTTCCTGTGCCGTGGTATGGTCTGTGGCTGGGCACACTTGAAGCTTTGTTTAAACTACTGTACAACTGAGTCAGTGCACTTCATAACAGGGCATGATTGCAGTAGTAAAATGTTTAACATTTTTCTGAGGTTATACTCCATAGCTAAAACATCTCGTGTACATGTATTTAAAACATTCAACATATTGAGCTCTGAGAATATTTATGCCTAAGGTTAATATCTATCCTACAGATGCTTATATATGTCTCCACAAATACCTCCAGTTTATCTGAACGCATCGGCTTTGGACCAGCAGCTCCTGGCAATGCAAGAGGTGGGTTTCCAGGAATCAGAACAGGTGTATTTGGTACAAGTTCGGCAGGAACCAGGCCCATCCCAGGATGAGGTAAGTAGGGATTGAAAGCCATGGCAGGATTTGTTACAAGAGATGGAGTCACAGGAAAAGAAGTCTGTATATTTAAAGAAGAAAAAAAAAAGCATTAGAGATAAACAAATTCTCTCTATCATTACCTAAGAAGGCATTCTTTCAGAAATGTCAGAATTCCCTAAGGCATATCAAAATGTACTATTGTTTCCTCTAATTTATTTTTAGTCTTACACTAATTCTCATATAGAAGTGCCTTTTAAACCAAACAATCTCTTTAAGTAACAAATTTATTGGTAAGCTGATAAAACAAGCCACATTTTAACAGTCATAACTTAGCCAAATTCAATCTCATTGCTAGAGTCTTTTCCAAATGCATTTTCTTTTCTTCCCTAAAATCCATGTTACCACTGATACTGCATATATGAATGGTCTTCCTTGTCTCCTTACAGAGGTTTGGCCTTTGCAGTAGGAATTCAGGTACTCCCCAAAGCCCCCTTCCTTCCACCCTTGCCGCTCCTCTTCCCCCTTAGTACTGCTTGGTTCTAAGCCTATGTGTCCTACTACGGGTCCTACCTGTACTACCAAACACTGGCTTGCTCTTCTCTTGGCCCGCTGACAATTAATGGAAAACAGCAAGGAGGTGAGGAACAAAGGGATACATAAGAAAAAGTGAGCGCTTTAACAACTTCTTGCCACTGACCTAAATTGTGATTGATATGAGCATCAAAATAAACATAAATTTTGTTATTTTCTAAATTAGTGGTCCTGTTTCACAAACTAATCTGACTTGCCTAGCTTTGTCTTTATCTAGGGGGCCAAATGATACTTACAGTTCAAAAGAAGGCCCTAGAAATGCTACAAGGATTCCTGTTAAGCAGGAAGAGATAAGATAACAGGATTATATGGCACATAAGCTACAGCATAGCTTGTAAAGAAAAGCCTCAGAAATGTAAAGGGCTAAGACTGCTTTTTCTGTTTTCTAAAGTCCTGTACTCAAATAGTTGAATATGTGTATTGCCCTTATTATATGTAACCACATAATTTATCACTTTGCTGCTTTCCAGTTTGTTCCACATGTGAACATCTTTTCTTCTCAGTGTGGTTATACTCTCTTTGATAGTTCTCTTATCTCCTCTATAGTACCCAATACTTAGTGAATGACTGATTGACAGATAATTAATGATAAATTTTAAAAATAAATTTTAACAGTTAAATGAGTGACATAAATCATGACTAAATGTAGTACATTTCTAATAGGGACTCTATAAGGTAGTTATGGTGTAATTGGTGGTGTCTCACTGTATATTACTCATCATGTGTTCTTTCTTGCTCTTGAAACTTTGTTTCACTAAAACATAAAAAATCTATTGCCTTGTTAAGCTGTGCTCCTACCTGCTAAATCACATGAATAGGAACAGCTCTAAATACAAGTTGTGGAGTACAAAGTGAGGGGAACTATATACTCATTGCCCCCACTTGAAATTGTCACCAGCAGTTTTCCAAGAAGCCAGTGCTGTAAACCACATTCCACTTGGAAGGAAGCACTCCCTCATTAGCACTATATTTCGGATGAATTTGTCAAATTAACTGATTGGTACATTGGAAGGGCAAAAAGAATCTTGCCCCAGAGAACTGGCAATACTCACTAAGGTGAGTATAGAAGGCATGGTGGCCAAGAACCTTAAAAAGAAAGGGACAACACAAGTGTCAGGAAAGATAATGGAGTGGTCAGGGGAGGAGCTTTGAGGCTTGGAGTAAATAGCCAAGGGCTGACCCAGCCCAGCTAGGTAATGTGATATAAGAAGCTACAGGGATATGGGCTACTTCTCATCAAATGAGATGTGATGCTCAGGAATTCGCTTATATGAATTTATTTTATATAATGAGAAGGAACTCTCTTGGAAACAGTCACCAAGGCATGTTTCAGCAATAAGGCAGGCATTATCAATTTAATGATTCACAGGTGTCTCAAAATCAGCAAGAATCTCAGATGGTAAAAACTACATTTTTGACCCATATAACAATGCTCTCTGCTTTACTTTTTGTTTTCTCTGACTTTCCTGGTAAATTTCTCACTGAAATCACCATCCCATTCTCCTGGATACTTTTTGCTTTTGCTTTTTACAGAACTGAAAAAGACCATTGATTACATCTATTAATTAAAGAACTGAAAGAAAAACCTGGAGGTGAATGAATTTTCCAGATTAAAAAATCATTAATCACTGGGGGAAGTGAGAGCCAATTGGAGTCCCAAACCTCCCCTGCACGCAGCCTACTTGTGTAGTTAATTTTTACTTGTCCCCCAGATCGCTATAATAAGATAAATTTTTAAAAAATCATTAATCACTAACAAATACCAAGCAAGTAATATTATTTAAGTCTTATGTACATATAAGCAATGCTGTCTATTTACAATAGCTCTGAAATTCTGTAAATTTTTTTCTTTCCTGTTTTGGAGTGATTCACCAGGGAAATTTTCCTGGTTAAATTGTTTTCTTTGGAATACATTTTAACCTTCCTGGGTTTGTTATATGCTCCAAGTATATGAAAAAGCTATAAATCAATTATTAGTCAATATAGAAAATTATTGCTAAAAATATTTAGATTTAAGGTTTCACCACAAACGATACTGTGTTACTTTTAGATTTTAAAGTCAGTAATGTAGCTTTTATAAGCGTTTCCTCCTTGAGTATAAATCCCATTCTATAACACTTTATTTAGAAGAAGCAAGTTCTTCCATTCTCAACCTTGGGGCAGAGGCAGGAACTCCTGAGCTTGTTATTTATTTTCAATTGGACATTTCTGTTTCCTCACCACCACCTCTGCCCCAGGGTAACTACTCCATTTCATGAATTTGAACATTCAAAGGCTTAGCTTTGACTAACAGCCATGGGTGAAGTCAAGCAGCCTGCAAACTCACAAGCTAAGCTTTAATAAACAACTTTAATCCTGCCTCTACCTATATCTCAGCCCTTGATGTCAGTTGAGCTAACACAAACCTATCTGTGGGTTAATCTTTATTTTAAAGAAAAATGTTTTTAATACATTGAATCTGATTTCTGTTTACAGCCTGAAATAGCCTGGACACTTAAATATGTGCCAGATATTTAAATCCAAACCTACATTTTTACTAAATACTTAAAAATATGAGAAGGGTTTTCCTCCCATAATCAGAGGTGTGGATTTTCATTTTTCTGAGTCTTGTAAAATCAACAAAAATGGTAGTGACAATGGGCTTCATGAAGAAGATCACCTGACAATTATTTGCCCTCAGTGTCTCTAGCAGTATTAGGTACTACAGTAAGAATTCCAATGCATTTCCAGTGACTCCCAGAGTGCTAAAAATTAATAAACTGTCTCAAGAATAGTAGCTCCTGGTCTTTTTTGAGTCTAGGACTTTTCTGAGAGTCAGATGAAGGCTGCAGACCCTGTCCACATAAAAAAAATTATGTATGCACAAAATGTTGCATGTGATCTCAGGAAGTTCAAGGACCCATAATATGTACCTCTCATGCAGGGTTATGGATTACTTACTGTTGAAATCTTGCATTCTAGAGTAAAGATCTGCAAACTAGAGCCCCTAAGCCAACTCCTGTTTTTATATGGCCAGCAGCCTAAGAATGGGTTTTACTGTTTTGAATAACTAAAAAAATTTTTTAAAAATAATATTTAGTAACACACAAAAAATGTGCCTCTTGATCCATTCAGCCTAAAATAATTATTATCAAATCATTCACAAAAAAAGTTCACTGACCCCGGGACTAGAGGATCCCAATAATAAAATATACCATCAATTTCTGGAGTAAAGCACCAATTATATATAAATCTATTGACATGAATTAAATATTTGTGGCAAGATTCAACAAGGTGAACACATTTGGCTTTATAAACCAATACTAAGATAGTCACTGAAATGTTCTTTTAGTTATTAAAATTAGAATTCTTAAGCATTTATTTATAGAGCAATCACTATACACTGACTAAAAATGGGGTGATAGCAGTTGGAATCCTGTAAAGGTAAAAGTTTAGGAGCCACCATATATTGGTTGGTCTTAAAGGATTCTGAAGCACCTTTGAATAATGCAATTCAATGAAAAACTATGCCTTAAATAAATACGCCTAGTTCGCATACATCTTAGGAACACTGACCTATCACTTAAAACAGTTTATTCCTCAAGCCAATATAAGGAAATGGAAAGTAAACATTATGCCAAACCAACCTTTGTGTTTCCCCAACAGTCTAGATCTATTTGTAGTTTCCTCAGTGATATCCAAGGTCAGTTACAATTAATGTTGAATAAATGTGAAATACTTTCAAATCCTGGCCTGAGGTCAGCAGAATAATCTGGGCCTTCCATCTCTGAACTCCTGTCTAGAGACGGATGACTAAACAGTTTCTTTTACAGAAGGGTAAACATTTGGTAACAATTTGTTGGTTTTATTTTAGTACCAGAAAAACAGCACTCTTAAATTTTACTAAGTATTCATAATACCTTCATTTTACTGCTCATTTGCAAGTATTTATAAAGTATAAAAGGAAGCCCCTTTGACAGTCATCATGCATATTTCCATCCTTAGATAGTCCCAAAGTGCACTGAAGTGCATGATTTTAGTTTCCATTAGACTTCGCTGTTCACAAACAGCACAACTAAACAATCTTTGTTTCACAGGTTTTGCTTGGTCATTTCCACACTCCTTGAGTGATGTTCTGTGGGAACTGAAGTGACCAAAAGGCAGGCTGCCGGAGGCCCACATAACCTTCAGACTAGTTAATTGGTCCCTCAATAATTAAGAGTTAATCTTATAAACAGACACAAGTTGATAATGATGTTTATATACTAATGATACTTGTTCATGAATAAATCATTGAGAGAGCTAAGAAAAAAAATTCAAGGATCAAAAATGAATAACTGTCCTCACCTAGACCTGGCTTTTTTGACTCTATTAGTCAGAGAAGTTTCCAAGTAAAAGAAAGCATTGAAGGTAAGCAGACAGGCAAAAGACGAGTAGATTATTGTGAGTATAAAAGGTATAAAAATAGCAGAAAAGAGAGCACAAATAATGGTTCAGATCTACCCATATTTGGTGGGAGGAGAAACTGCAACAGTAGACCAGGAATTCTAAGAGTACTTAAACACAAACCAGCATGACATGCAGGAAGAGAGCAAGGGATTGAGACTTCATGAGCAAGGCAATTTTGATTTTGTTTCTGAGAAGTAAACAAGAACTGACCTAAAAATTGTTGGTGGCCACCATGTAATAATAACGACAATTCAATTAATTTTAGTATTCCAGTAGGAAATGAATACCATTTTAAAAAAATCAAGTTTGTGGCATGGATTGCAGTGATGGTATCACAATTATATGCTTGTCTCTGAGCTCGTCAAGTTACATACATTGAATATGTACAACTTTTTATGTGACAATTATATACTAATAAGGTGTTGTTTTTTTAGTCAAGTGGTTACCCAATTTTATCAAAGGGCATAAACAAAATGTGAGTTCGGGGAGGGAGGAGCGGAAATGAGAAGAGCTAAGTAAAGCAAGAAACCAACAGGAAACCTGAAGACTATAAATATGTCAAGACTATTTATAAGCTGTCAGTGCAAGTCCAGGATAAATGTGTGCTAAGAGTTAAAATTATCAGGGGCTTGACAAACAACTACCACCACCACCAAAACAACAACAACATAAACCAAAACAAAACACTGTATGGCTAATAGAAAGAAGGTTCAATGGTGGACAAGAAAATTGCAAAGCTATAAAAATATGAAGGATCAGGTACAAATCAGAGAAATTAAGGGGATCAGAAAAATAATCATTCAACATCTCACTATTGTTAGATCACAAATTTCTAGAGGGTAGAGACTGTTTCTTGTTCATTTTTTAACTACTCCTTATACATTTAAATACCTAACACAGACTATATGTTCAATAAACATTTACTGATTTGAATGAAAAAGGATTCCTAAATCATTGATTAATTTTTGGTTTACCAAATAGAATAAGCCAATTCAAAAATCACTGTGCAAAAGAAAGTAGTGGCAGAGAAACTGAATAAATCCATCAGTGTGGCTCTCTACTGAGGAAGACTTTTAGGCAGATGGCTAGTCCCACACTGTTCTTCTGTTTGTTTGTTTGTTTGTTTGTTTTTTGAGTCAGGGTCTCACACTGTCACCTAGGCTGGAGTGTAGTGGCATGATCATGAAAATCATGGCTCACAACAGCCTCGACCTCCTGGGCTTAGGTGATCATTCCACCTCAGCATCTCGAGTTGCTGGGACTACAGTTGCATGCCACCCTGCCCAGCTATTTTTTTTTTCTAGAGATGAAGTTTCACTATGTTGCTCAGGCTGACCTTGAACTCCTGAGCTCAAGAAATCTGCCTGTCTTGGTCTCCCAAAGTGCTGAGATTGTACAGGTGTGAGCCAATGCACCCAGCCCCAAACTGTCTTTTGATAAAGATGTGAAACGCTAGATCAAATAATATGAAAAGCACAGAATACTTTACACAAACATATAGACATGAATCCCATATATGTATGTGTATATTTTTTTCATTGGAGTGGCTAAATCAATACCAGAAGTTACATAAAGAGTTCTAAACAAATGGTTTAGTGATACTATCATAGATCAAAATATGTAACATCTTATTACAAAGTGTGTAATTCACAAAATGTGAATCCAGGGAATTAGTGAATTGCTAATGTGACTGGTATTCACAAAATAGTGCAAGAGAGTAGACTACATAAAGAAGGGTTTAAATTAATATTTAACAGATCCCTAAGGGCTATTTAGGCAAATCAGCAATGTTTGGGGGACAACTTTAAAATTATCAGGTGGTGGGGCAATCAGAGGTTTTTACATGAGGTCCTTCTTATTGATAAACTACTGAAACATATCGACCTGCACAAGGGGATGGTTTTGATAATTAAAAAAAATCCTTTTTGAATGAAACTGTCAAGCGTTGGCTTTTTAATTGTTGTCGTTTTGTTTATCCTCTGTCAGGGAAAAAGATTTTCAGCGAGCTCTCCAAACTCCCAGGCTTCATCTTACTTGTGATCGATAGCATGCAATTTTGAGCTAGCTGCCTATATGTTAGACTATGACCATGAAGAGTGATGCTAACAGGCCCACATGGTCTCATTAGCACCAGGGTCTAACCAACTGAGCTAACTAGCCCCAGAGGAGAAGAACACAAAATGGGCCAAGAGAAGATTACATTTAATTTATCCCGTGGGAATATACAAGGGAGGATAAAGGGAGACTGTTGAAATTTGTTACTATCAAAGTAACTGGGCACTGTAAAAGATAACATGTACAAGTGTCTTCTGTTTGGCTGCAAAAGTGTAGCATTTTCATTTAATTTTTTTAAAAAGCAGATTTCATATTCTGTATTAACAGAGTTGGGGGAAGGCAGTAAACCTACTGCCAGTGGTTTTATTTTGTTTTACTATAAAAGGAGCTTTAAGCTGTGTGGCATACCTAGTTTCAGGAAAGGGCCTGAATAACTACTCTACTTTGGACCAGTAATTGCAATCAGGAGCAAATCCAGGATCTGTGAGGCCTAAAGTTTAGACTACTGGGTGGAGGAGGGGAGCTTTAGGAACAAAGAGCACATAGATACCTTTTGACAAATTTACAAACATATTTTAAAGACATTGCTAGGGCTCTCTCAGGGTCTTGGCAGGAGATCATGCAAATAAGGGTCACTGAAGTCCTCAAGATAGTCTCAGGGTAAGTCCACCTTAGGAAAAAATGTTTGTTGAACAAATAAATAATGTTAGGCTTCTGTTGCTACCTCTGGAAGTAAAATTGTGTCTAATCTTTTAAAACTGTAGTAAAATCCAGAGGAAATTTTGACCTCATAGCATATTGCACTGCAGGAATTCCTGTGATATAATTTGGTCAACCTCAGTCAATGTGGAACTTCACATGATAATACCAATTATAATTATATTAAGACCATGTTAACCTTATAATTACATAATGCCTGTCTTTTACTGACTTGAACATTTTGCAAAAATCACTTTACAAAACATTTACTGTCACCACATCAAGATGAAAGAATTAAATGCCATCATTCATCTTTCCATGAGTAGGTAAACAGAAAAATGTGCTGCAGGACCTTCATTACAATATAACATCATTTCTGTATTGACCATGATACTAGTAATATGGACATAGTATCCTTTTCCATTAAATCTACAAGGTGTCTAACCCACCTTGTTTTACAATATTTAAAAATAAGAGCTATGACAATAACTACTCTTTTGATAGCATAAATACTTTAATCAATAAAGTAAGTTTATGTGAATTAGAAAAATTATCATTATAATAGGAATTTGCAAAATGTAGAATATTCTTGATAAGGGAAGGATATCCATCCTCTTGTTTTCAACTACTAAATCATTAAACTAATTATTTTCAAAAAGAAAGAATATTTTCCTACTAGTCCCTTAAAATGGTTCTAATCCTAAATTTCATAGGTGAATATATAGTACCTTATAGTCCTAATTTAATTAAAGAAGAAAGACATTTAAAATATTGGAGTCTAAAAATAATGATATCATTCATTACTTAGTACAGCTCCCTTTTTCCTATTTACTACTAACTTCCTTCCATCCTTCCGTCCTTCCTTCCTTCCTTCCTTCCTTCCTTCCTTCCTTCCTTCCTTCCTCCCTTCCTTCCTTGGTGCTGAATTGTTACATCACCTTTATTCCTTACTATATTAACATTAGATAAACATATATACCTGTTTATGAGAAATATATTTGGTAAACAGAATTGTAAAAATGATTCAATTTGGCTGGGCTCGGTGGCTCAGCCTGTAATCTCGAGCCTTTGGGAGGCTGAGGTGAGTGGATTGCCTGAGCCCGCGGGTTCGAGACCCGCCTGGGCAGCGAGACCTCATCTCTACAATAAATCAAAAAAATTAACCGGGTGTGGTAGCGCGCGCCTGTAATTCCGGCTACTTGGAAGGCTGAGGCGGAAGGATCGCGGGAGCCCAGCGGGTCGAGGCTGCGGTGGCCAGGAGCGGCCACTGCACTCCAGTCTGGGCGACCGAGTGAGACTCCAACCTCAAAAAAACCCAAAAAACAAATGATTCAATTTGAGGTAGAGGAACACCTGGAACGGAACCTTTGTTTATGGCCTTCATGGTTTGGAACTCCAAAACTTGGCCATAGTAATGCAAGCCATGAAAAGCACACAGCAGAACCAGAGGACTTGGCACACTTCAATGGAACATCAAATGTGCTGAACCAACAATCTCTATATAAATCATCAGGTGAATACAGTTGACTGGGTCAGGATCACCCGTGTGTCAGGATCTGCTTTCATGTCAATCACTACATTCAAAGAGAAAACTAAAGGAATTTCCCAGCTATAGACAGGTCTAGATATGCAAAATGTCCAAATGAAAATATTTTAATAGCCTATAACATCTTATCCATTTTATATATACATACATTGCATATAGTAGTGAGAATCTTTCTTCTTCATAACTAAAATTCCTAATTAGAAAACTGAAATTTTAAAACTTTCACTTTGCTTGAGAGTAATCCAGTGTATCTACTTTTCCTAGCATTCTTCTGCAGTGCTGCTACTTGCCTTCTAATTATGCCAAGGTGAGCACTTCAGCTTATAATTTTTGCTGGGAACATTAGAAACAATCTTTCTTAAATTGCATTTTAAAATATTCGGATGTCACACCCTTGTTTCACTTGCTAAACTTCCTTAATAATGCCAACAAGAAGCTTTCAGAAGTGGACTTTTATACTAGCAAAAGTCAACTCAGACCTGTTAGGTGCAGTGTACAAACTTGCCTGCTCCAGCAAGCATTCCACTCAAATTGACTGGGTGTGGCTTTTATTCACTGTTCAGTCACACTCAACAAAATCTGTTCTCTAGCTACCATCCCGTTTACATTGACATTCCCTTTATCTAGGGGCTTATAATAAGCAAACCATATTCAATTTTGCAAACATGATGTGCTCTTCTGGTATCCTGGAAACAGATCAAAGTATTTTTTGTGGAAAGACCTGAAGTTCAAGCCACTGATACAAATGGGTCTTAAAATGCAACCATGTAAATGCCAAGACTGGAATTTTTTTAAACAAAAGCCTGATTATTTCATGGATGAGAATCAGATTATTGGGTGGGAATGACTAAAAAAGATAGAGAATTGTTTGGGGGAGGATAGATAACAGGGAAATTAAGTAAAATCATATGTTACTTCTGTAGTAATGTCAGAATCTATAATAAAGATTTTTTTTTTCCAAATCAGACTGGTAAATGCCACTTAAAATTGTTCACACTAGCTCAATTACACCACACCTATAGTTTCCTAGCCCACAGAAGAGGACCATATCAGTCATGTAAGGGTTAAATTTTTGTACACATAATAACTGTAGAAAGTAATCTTTTATCATTTTATCATATCACAACATTGTTAAATAATCTACAAGGTGGAAAAGCAATTCTCAATTGTTCTCTGGGGTCTTCTAGGTAATGCCTTGTATCTTGTGATATGCTAGTAAATAAATTGTACTCCTGTGCATCATATCAGTCATCTTCTGCAGTTTGAAATATGAAATTACCCTTATTGAGGAAAAGAAAGGGAAATGTATTCTATTATAGAAGGCATGAAGAATAAAATTAGAAAGCACAAATGAAGAGGTTGGAAAAAAGCAATGGATTTCTTATTGGATTCCCAAAAGCCACTCTATTGTCCAGTGAGAGCCAGCATGATCAATAATACATGAAGCGTTGAAACTTAGCATGAAGAGATACTAGCAGAGGCTGACTAGAAGTAGCATATTCCAACTTCCTTCTATACCCCTACTTTACCCCATGCATCGTTCTATCATTACCTGAAATAAAGCATTTGGTGCCAAGAAGCTGTCCCTTGACTTTTAAAAAGATATATACTCCAGCTTTGTAGAAAATGCTGGGCTCAGATGTCTGATTATAGAATCTGGCTCCTGTTTGCTCAGTATGAAAGTGGGAAATTCCACGAGAGGCTGAGAGTAGTAAGGGTGAGTTAAACGCTCCCTTTATATAGTCATCTTTGACCAGCATCCCCTGATCCCTTCCATTCCTAGTCCCTGACAACCACCCCTCTACTCTGTTCCTATAAGTTCAACTTTTTTAAGATTCCACATATTAGATCACATGGTATTTGTTTTTCTCTATGTGGTTTATTTCACTTGGCATAATTCCCTCCCGATTCATTCATGTCATCTCATTTCATGATGCATATGTGTATCAAATTATCATGTTGTACACTTTACATACCAACAATTTTATTTGTCAATTATACCGCAATAAAGCTGCAGACAAAGCTCCCTTGCTTCATTCCCCATCTACTCACATCTTCTGGACTCGCCAAGAATGTTCTCTCTGGCTTTGTTCATATATATCAGTATCTAGAAGTCTTTCTCATCCCTATTCCCTTCCCTAGTCCCTCAGGAGGAACTAAGGTACTACATTGTGTGAAAGCCCAGGAAAGCGTTTGAACAAGGAGTTCAACCATGTAAAGTATTACTGAGGATCAAAGAGAAGCTTTCAGGAACTCACTGATAACCTTCTGGGAACTAATTTTCAATGTAATTAATCAGCACTGAATTCCAAGGCAAATATTTTTGGCAAATTAATAGTACAGAGCATGAAATCTATTTTACTTAAATCTGTCTAGACATTCTGGAAAGATAGCATCATGGTACAAAATTTTAGTGACTCATCAATGCCTTGCCCACCTGTTTTTGCATTTATCTATAAAGATGTGCTAGTTAAAGGGTATCATATCAACAGAAATCCTGAAGTCTGAGAATCAACTTTATAACGAGATAGGCTTTACTGAGAGTAGATTTTCCTACTCCCACATTCTCATTGCATCTAAATACCATATACATATTTTAGCTTTCAGTGTTTTTTTTAAAACAAATTATTTTAAAGATGTAGGGTAAATTCAGGGCTGGGTATACAAATGTTCATTATGCAGGTACCCTTGTTGATGAGGTGTGCCCCACCCCCGGCAGTTTAGTGTGTTTATTACATAGTCACAGATAACATGGGTAACAAATAAAAGTAACATAGCCCTTTCAAATTTATCTTGTTAATGATTTAAAGGAAATAGGTCAGCTAGAATTAGAATGAGGCAACACTGAGCTAAATTTGAAACCTGAAGAACTATAGCAGAAAAGGGACAGTTTTCAATTCTCCCTGAGAGGTGTAAGAAAAAAACGCAACTTTATATTTTAAGATCTCAGGACAAGATGACTTTTCAATAGGACAATATGAACAGATATAGCTTAATTACTTTTTTTTTTTTTTGAGTTGGAGTCTCACTCTGTCGCCCAGACTGGAGTGCAGTGGCCGCTCCCAGCCACCGCAGCCTCGACCTGCTCCGCCTCAGCCTTCCGAGTAGCGGGAATTACAGGCATGCGCTACCACGCCCGGCTGATTTTTTTATTTATTGTAGAGATGAGGTCTCGCTGCCCAGGCGGGTCTCGAACCCGCGAGCTCAGGCAATCCACTCACCTCAGCCTCCCAAAGGCGCGGGATTACAGGCTGAGCCACCAAGCCCGGCTTTAATTACTTTTTATAGGATTCATTTACACTCACTGATCCACAAAAATACTAAACACATGTCTAGAATGACACCATAATCTTATTAATTTCTGCAAAGGGAAACTCTATAGCTAGGTTAAAGTAAAAATGACCATCACCTGGCCAGTATTTCTTAAGACTGTCAAGGTCATGGGAACTTGGGAAAAACTGAGAAATGGTCACACACCACAAGGGAGAAGAGAGATAGAATTCAAACAAATGCATTGTGGTACCCTGGATTAGACACTGGAATAGAAAGAATGCATTCATGAAAAACCTGGTGAAGTCTGAATAAAGTCTGGAGTTTAGTTAATAGTTATGTGCAAATGCCAGTTTCTTGGTTTTGCCAAATCTACCATGGTAAGATAAGATATTAACAGTGGGGGAAACTGGGCAAGGAATAATACAGGAATTCTCTGTACTATCTTTGCAAATTTTCTGTAAATCTAAAATTATTTCAAAATTAAAAGTTTATTAAAAAACAACAGCAACAAAACTCCCATCAAAGAACAAGGAAATTTGTTTGAATTGATGTCCTAAAATTCAAAGGTTTCCATGTAATAGCAAACCCTCTGCTCATCTTAAAATACTCCTGCTCCTTTATTCATATTCTTTGATAAACTTAACTCATGTATATATGCAACCAGGTTTTCAATCTGACACACTTGATTGCTCTCTTCACATGCACAGCTCCATAGTGTCAATTAACATATTAGCTTGTGTCCTAAATCCTGTTGCAACTAACTTCCCCAAGTCTCAGCAAGGTTATTCCAATTTAGATATATACTCTTTAAAAAAGGTACACATAGACAATTTTCAAAGACATAGCTGTGACTTACAAGTGATGACATTTGAGCATTTTGGAGCATAAGCTGCATTTGCTGGGCGAACATGGCTGCGGCAGTCTTCTGTTGAATCAGATTGTTACGTCCATTAATCTCCAGCTGAGTTTTTAAATGTGGAGGAGGGTGAAAGTACTTGCAGTTCTCTCGAGTACACCGACCCTAACAATGAAGAATTAGACAAATTTGCATTTATTATTTCTAAAACTCTGATATAATTAAGAAAATAATAAGTGTATTTATTAAGCTCTTAGCACATGCCAAGAACTATAATTAGCACTTTGCATGAATTAACTGATTTAATCTCCATGCCAATCCTTTAGAATTGATAATTTTATAATCTTCATCTTCCAGGTGAGAAAACTGAGACTAAGAGAGGCAAAGTCACTTGTGTATGTATACATAGCTAAAAAGTGACAAATCTAGAACTAAAACCCAGTTAGTCTGATTCCAGAACTCATTCTCTTAGCCACTCTGCTCTGCTCTGCTTTGATAAGCATCAAATTATATTTAAAACAAAAATATTAGCAAGTGTATCAAATATTACAGATATGAATAAAAACTTTTCAACATGAGATGTAAAATAATGTATGTTTAAATTAAACAAGACTCAGGATTTGAATCTACATGCACATATTCAAGAAAACTTTTTTTTTTTGAGTTGAAGTCTCACTCTGTCATCCAAACTGGAGTGCAGTGGCACGCTCACAGCCACTGCAGTCTCGACCTGCTGGGCTCAGGCAATCCTTCTGCCTCAGCCTTCCAAGTAGCTGGAACTACAGGCATATGCCACCATGCCCGGCTAATTTTTTGATTTACTGTAGAGATGAAGTCTCGCCAAGTTGCCTGGGCAGGTCTCGAACCCATGGGCTCAAGCAATCCTCTCACCTCCGCCTCCCAAAGTACTGGGATTATAGTCGTGAGCCACCGTGCCCGGCCAAACAAGAAAATTTAGGGAAAATATTTAATAACTATATGCACATCAATACATGAACTTTGGGCTCCATTATTTGGAACAATCTATGCTCCAAAGCTCTTTTTCTAGAATCCATATAAGGTGAGAAACATCCTGAAATCCACTGACATTCTAGTAATCAAAGAATACATTCCTATACATGGCAGCTATACTACTCCTTAGGTTCCGGAAGCAATGGCCTGAGATCACTTGCATAATGGAGATCAAACTGTATTTTAAATTCTCAAAATTCGAATGTTTTACTGATGCCTTAAATACTTTCAGGACAGGATAATATGTCAGTTCTATGGCATCAAACATGCCTTTAGTGTCATCTAAATGCTGACATGGCTGCTGCTGACGGTGTTTCTTACGTAGCAGAAAAAGATATCACTAGACTAGTTGTTTATCACATTGTCATAAAGCTACTGCATTCAACTCATGAGCACTATACAAAGCAGCTAATGATTTTCTTATTTGGATTACTAGATCCACCACAATCCTTTTAAAACAGGCACAACTGCAAGCAATTCTCTTTCCCACGGGTGGTAAGATTCTTCATAGTACATGAGGTTATGTACAGGAGGAGGAGGCGGAAGAAAAAAGGCAACTTTTTTTGGACCCAAGAATGCAAGTTGCTAGGCCACCTGAATTCCCTGGAGAAAAATGAGTTCATTCACCAAGTGTTTTCATTCAACACATGCTATGCATTTTCCTTATTTATGATGCCTAAACAGTTTACGTGGTCACTTCTACATGTTTATTTTGTTATGAAAGCATTCCTGTAATTTCACTGAGAATCAAGGATGTCATTCAAAACTTCTATAGATCTACATATAATGCAAACCCAGATGCACTGCAACTGCTCTTTTTAAATATTAGATCACTGGGACAAGGAGACTCAAATGTTTTACCTTCCCTGGCAAGTAGCTGAGCATAACTTAAAACAGGGTTGAAAATTAAAAGATACCTTACTGTTTTCCGCCAAGTCTGTTGTTGTCTTTCTCCTATTGCTCAATTTACTTTTAATCAAATTAAAATAATTTTACAAAATAAAATAATATCTTAGTTTCAATGTATCTTTGTACTTCTATGCAAATCCTGAAAAAACACAATTTATTGGTAGTACGAGTAGAGAACTGTATTAACTGACTCTTCCTAAATTCTTAAAAGTAGTCTAGGAATAAATCCATAATATCAGCACGTGGACAGACTGTGAGGAGATCTTCATATGTGCTAAAAAATCACAATAATGGAGGTCTTTTCCCCATTTATGCATCCCTAAGAGAAACCATAAGCTTCTTTTTACACTTACCACAACCTGCAACAAGGCAGTCACAAGGATTTTAGTCCCTAGACTCTCCACCCTCGACCCACATAACTGTGGTTATCTGGCTCAGAATTAACAACCAAAGAGGCACTTGGTGATTTCCACAGCCAAGCATTCTAGTTTATACCCCTACTTTACTGTTTTTCTGTTTTTCTTCCTCCCCCCACACCCTAGCATTAAAGATTTCCCCAAGGCCCAGTTCTAAATCCTTTGCTCTCCTCTCTAATCTCTTTTCCCTGGAGAAATGAAGTTGTTCCAAAGTTTCATCTATCACTGCAATTGCTTAGATCTTAAATCTTTATCTCTACCTCTGACCTCTCTTTTGAATTTCAGATCTTTTTATTACCAATTGCAGCTGCATTTGGAGATCCTGCCCCCTAACCAGGTCTAAATAACTTACTGCTGACCTTCCTTCTCCTTTGGCTGTTTTTCATCTTGCTGCATACTCACATTTAGGGCCACCCCTCAAATTCTTATGCTTTGGCATAGTTACATAGCAGTAGTGAGAAAAGAAATTAGGCAGCTGTTGAGCAGTATTGCTTTAGGATTGCAAAGCCACCCAGACAGCTTGTTCAGTCATAGAACACAATTTGAAACCCTCTTGCAAAAAAAAAAAAAAAAAAAAAAAGGCTATATAATGAGGACTGTCCTTTATATTCAGGAATTCTAAACAATAGATCCGTTTTTTAAAAAAGAATAATTGAAATTTCACCATTTGCTGCAATTTAGAGTTTTAATATCATTTACATCGAATGCAATCAGAGAGAGGGGAAGAATGGGAGGAGAGAACACAGTATATTTGGTACATTTCCTGCTAATCTACTGATAAAGAATTGAACATGCGTTTGTGCTTTAATATCACTGTCCTTTACATATAGTAACTTTTCTTAAGCTTTTTCTTGGGAAATTAATGACACTTTTACAAAGCAAAAACAGTACACAGAAATAGAAAAAAGAGAATTCCGCTTTAAAAATTGCATCAAGTTGGGCTATAAAACTAAAGTATGGAATATGAGGCAGGGTTCAATTTAAAGAAACTTACTCATCTTAATTATGAGATTTTACTTGATTATAAAGCATCCTTTTTGAATGACAGAATTCATAATTTAATTCTATAACAATGCAAATGGATAGCAATAACACCTTCCTAGAGGCTGCTGCTTATGTTAAAGAAAGCTTATAAAATTAAAAAAAAACCTTCATTTTTTAATCCAAACAATAGGAGACCAAGTAATTTAATATCTATGTTATCTGTGGAATACAACGTTTCAAAAGAAAGCCATGACCTTCGTGTTTTCTCAAAATGACTTTAGAATTCAGGATAATGTATTTGTATATACAACACTTGGTGATAATAAATCTCTGCATAGCATTCATTCTTCAAGAGGCCCAAACTTGGTTATAGGCCAAAATACTTTAATCGGTATTTTGGAGAGAACTTTGTTTTTGACATTTGTTAGCACTTGTTTTTAATCCTCGTGGAGGATTAAGGCTTTGGTAAAGCATGTAAGGATGGAATGGAGTAGAGGAAAGGGAGGGAATGTCCTGGCAGGGTTGGTAATCATCTATTAATTTGTCCTTTGGAAAACCAATGACTATGGACTAGAAAGGTTCCAATGATTTCCCTAGGCTAGCTAAAGAACTCTGAGTGGGCTACAGGATACCCTATTACACTGAGTCTATAACAGCCCACTGTGATAGGCCATCGTGGGTCTGAAAAATTACCTGTCAGGTTCCCCTCGCCAAGTCAGTGGTATCTCAAGTGCTCCTTCCAGTCAAGGCATACAGGTTCAGAGTTGCCATGTACTAGTGCAATGGACCAGACCATGTCATAAATGACTCTATACATGTTGAACCGATGACAGTTGCCATCCTCTGGCGGAGGAGGCTGTATTCTAAATAGAGCAGCTAAGGCTAGTCAAGACATGTAACTCAACCTCTCCCTCCACCCCCCACCACATCCACACAAAATTAAAGAAACATTGAAGAGATCAGAGTGCGAGTTCATTTATGCTTGCCTCAATTTCCCTCCTTTTCCATTTCCTTTTGGCTTTAAAAACTTGTCATTCTCATCTGGTCTCTCACTGTGTTACTGAATTAAGAAAATAGCAAAGTGATTCAATAGGAAAGTGATTCTCTGCTGAAATAAGTGCTACTATACCTAAGAATCTTCCAGCTCCCCTTTCCTATCTACTATCTGAAAATGCACCCAAAAAGCAGCAGGGGGAGAAAATGGCCAATGGCATTTCTGAACTACATCTGCATCAGAAAGTTGATGACAAAGGAAAAAGTTGCAGAGCATTTATAAAACTTTCCAAAATCAATCTATTGCCTTTTTCCCTACCTTCAGGCTTTTCACAAAGGAGTACAAAGCCTTTGAGTAAAAGAGAAAAGTAGCATTGCAGAGATTCAAATGCCACCTAAGTCTAGGGAGTTATGAGAGGCAGAGTCTGTCAGATATAAGACTTCCCATGCACTTGGTGGCAGAAAAACCCTGTGAAATGTAATTTTTATGTTCATAAGAGAAAGCCCTACCATCTATCAGAATAAGAAAAGGAACCTAGGAAGCTGAAAATTACCCTTTGTCAGTCACAGTATCTTAACAAAAACAGCTGTTTGCAGAATAACTTACTTCTTTAAATACATTTGGAGTTATAGGGGGGGAAATCCTAAATATCCTCTCTCAAATACAATAACTGGATTATCTTTTCAAAGACACAGTTTCACTGATCTGCTAGACTACCAAGAGTTAAAAGTGAAGCATTAAATAAGAGCCCCAAACAGATTATTTGTTCTATGAAGAAAAATGTTGTTATTGCATTTTAATGCTCATGTATTAAGTGAAAAATTCTATTGAACTGTAATTTACATGCACAGAGGTGGCTTCTCAGAGGAAGCAACAGTGATTTTAGAATTACAAAGCATATGTACTAAGTTTCCTCATTCCTGCAAGCATCACAGACCTATTAAAAGCTAGTGATAAACTGAAAGAGCTAAAAGTTTTTGAGTCAACATCAAAAATTAGCCAGATATCAGCATACTAGTGGCACATTTCCTACTTTTTTTCCTCTTAGAATTCTGTATTTACAAAAATGGATATACTGTGCATCATTTTCTCTTCCAAATATTGTATCCTCTGTAAGTATTGATATATTTGCACAGAAACATCCTTAAAATTTAACTTTTAATTTAAGTTTGAGAAACAGGTAAGAAATTTAGGAGGAAAAAGCCTTTAATAAACCATTTCCTAAATATGTTGAAGGCAAAATTAATGAGGCTAGACATAGACCCCCATGGAGAGGGTCAGCCAACCAAGTACCCCCTACCATAGCAGCTAGCACTGCATCCTCTTCCTTGTGCTCTCACAACTCTGTTTTCTTGACACATCCCCCACACACATATACAGGGCAATGACTTTATCAAGTTTGAATAGGCGAGAAGCTGGGAGGAAGAGCATAAGAATTTTTTGCCTATCTGCCCATAGAGAGAGAGCTTTTAAATTGTGACCTCCAAATGATGATGGGAGGACTGGGCTCAACAATCACACTGTTGTTCTGAAATAGCCCACTAAGATAATTTGATTCCTAGAATTGAAACATTTTAGGACTGAACTGGATTTTAGGGAACATCTTGTGCACCTTTATCTTAAGAGAGAAAGAACGTGAAGGCCAAAGGGGTGAGGTGACTTGTCCTAATTCACAAGCACTCAGTAAGCATAAAAGCCAAATTTCCAGACTCTCACTACCTGATATGGATTCTCAGTTCAAATGACTTTTCCTCTGTAAAGAGTTTCCTGAAACCATCTCCCCACCCCCAACTCCATTTATCTCTCCCTCCTTTGTTCCTCCAACTGTACCTTGTACTCAGTTTTATCCAAGCTCTTATCATTGTGTACATCAATAAATTGTTTGCATACCTGTCTCTCCTATTAGACTTTGAGCCTAATAAAGGCAGAACTAAATCTTCCACTTCTTTCAGTCTCCAGGGATGTGTCTGTGTCTGGTGAATAGTAACCATTCCAAACAAGTTTGTTGAACTTTGTGAGAATAATTTTATAGACCATAACACTAAGTCAGCCTTAGAAGCCTGATTGCTCCTCTTGCTATTTTCTTCTCACTCCAAGAAGAGAACAATAGTCAGCACATGACTGAGGCTGTTCCTGGTTGTTCCAAATGAACCGTTATTCTATGCAGGTCCAGAAAATAGCTAATTCCTAACTTTTTTTTTTTGCTGTGAATATATACCCTGATGAATATGTGGCCATCATGACTGAAAAATCCTGGTAATTTAGTATGACTTAACTAGAAGTTACACGAATCCATGAGGCATACAGACAGAAACCCTGGTCTAATTCCAAGGGTCTCCAGCCACAAGGACCCCCAGGGTATAGGGCCCCCTTGGATGAATAAAGAAGCCAGCAACAGATCCATATCTAATCAGCACCTGGACCCGCTCATGTAGAGTCAGCTTAGAAAAAAAACTGCATTCGCCAAATGCCCCGCCCCCACCCTGAATTTCTCTGAACAAGCTGCAAGTCAAACTCCCTGAAGCTACTTAGACAAAGGTGGAATACATGACTTTCAGAAATTCACAGCATGTGGGGCCTTCTTGTGGCTCTCTAATGCATATGCTAACTTACAAAAAAATATTCCTGGCTTTCCTTCAGGACCCATGTTCAGCTTCATTTACATTAATAGTTTATTTCCAAATAATCACGAGCTTGAAGTTTTAAAACAGTTTTTGAAGAGCAGATACTACAAATTCTAGCTGATGTTCACAGTGAAAGCAAGCCTGCCTCGATACCCCAAATCTGCTTCCTGCCCCCCTCCACCCCACATACACACTTTCTTACTTCTGCTCTAATCAAATACTTTCAATCGCTTTAGAAAAATATTGACTGTTTGTATACCTAACCCTTAACTGTACTCCACAATTTTAAAATAAAAAATATGTTAAAAAAAGAAAAAGAAAAATATTAACTGAATGACTAGTCAATAATAAGCTAATCAAGAATGGATCATCTCTGTTTACAAACCAGCCAACTAGAATCAAATTTAGACCCAAAGACAATGAAGCACATTGGTACTAAGTTATCAAAAGTCAGAAGGCATTCTCGATGATAAGGCACTATCTTCAGAGCAGCTGAGAGTTGCTAACATAAAATGTCATTAAACACAGAAAAAAAGGAGAGAAAAGTAATGGCATTCAACTTGATACTCCAAGAAATAAAACACACATAAAATCATGCAACTTCAAAATGCTGCTTACTACTTAGGCTTTGTTATGAAACAGCATAAATGGGTGTCTCTCTCTGGCCCATAACTCAAATCTCCTGCTCCTAGGGTTCCCTCACTTCCTTCTTCTGGACACCAGATCTAGTCATTGCCCCAGCAATTTAGAAGCCAGGACAAAGAAGACACCAGCACCTTGCACCTTTTCTTCCTGGCTAGGGCTTCTGCTTAGGATCCGATCTAGAGATGCTAGATTTATCAAATAAAAATACAGGACTCCTGTTAAATTAAAATTTCAAGTAAACAATGAATAAGTTGTTTTTGTTTTTGTTTTAGTGTATGTTCCATTCAATATTTTATCTGGCGATCCTCTTCTCTGTTCTTTTACCTTGGTGAGCTAAGCTAAATAAAGGCAAATCCTCGAAACCCATTTTACCCCTTTACCTTAAGGTTCGGAGCAGCCCTCTCCATGGAATCAGCCCAGGCTCTCCTAGGCCTTCGTTGCCCAGAGTAAAGCAGAAGGCACTCTTAGCCCCAGCTTACCTGACCAGCTGCGAGGAATTTGAGGAAGTTGACTGTGGGAGAAAGCAATTTTTGATCCCATAGCTCCTCCCACCAAAAGCTTCACACGGCTCGCTGCCCAGTCAGCCACTTCACCCTTCCACTCACAGTGGCGCAACTGTATATTTAAATGTCCTTGATGTCTGCTGGAGCTCCCCCTTTAGGCTAGGATGAAGGGGGGCATGGTGTGGAACCAAAACTTGCCTAGCCGGGACTCCAAATTTATAAAACAGGTTTTTGAGCATATAAAGCATTACATAAAGATGAGGCTTTTATGTTTTTTTTAAGGTTTTTAATTTATTTGTGTGTGCATTTTTTTTCCTTCAGCCCTGTCATTGGAATACTCAAATTCAAGCAAAAGTCAACCACTAAAGCCCAGGAAAATGACTGCTTAGCATCGTACTTCTATATGCAAACCTAAACTTGATCTAGGTACAGATTCAAAACACACAAATGAATAGCCATTATTTGCATAGATAACTTTCCCAGTCAATCCTTGATTACTTATATTAGAAGAGAGTAAGAAGTAGAGAGGCATGACTAATTCTAATGAATCAAATAATATATTCAGGAAAAACAGCAATCCCTAGTAACCCCATATTACAATCGTGGACATTTAGGAATCAATTGCTAGATACAGTCCTGACTTTACTTTTTACTCATTAGGAATGCAGACTCTTTCATTGGAATTATCAAAGATTCAGCATTAGTAAGGTGAGAAAGAATGAAATTGTACTATGTTGAGGAAATTTGTAAGTATATAGACATATCATAGAGACATCAAATGATAAAGCTGGAAAGGCTTAGTCCAGCATTTGCCAGAGCATTAGACCACTAATCCCAAGACAGAAGCCTCAAACACTAAGTTTGCTGGTCAAATGGTTATAAGAAATAGCACACTATCTTCCTCTGTTGGAGACTGACAATACACAATAAGGGTTCTCATATGTCCTACAACCTGCTTACTTTTGTTAACCCAGCATTTCCCAACACTGCTCAGCATAGAAATCATCTCTCCCCTTTTCATCAAATACCTGTTAACTTCTCTCCTTGGTGTACCCTTATGAAAATACTGATCTAATAATCCAACTTCCTCATCCTACAGATAAAGATACCAAAGCTGAAACTGAGGAGGCATGGTGTTTTATAGGTCAAGTTACTTTTCCTTCATACTTTCGTTTTGATTTCTCTCCTAAACAGAAAAATAGAGTTAACTCCGAAAAACTGGATCTTCTTTTGAAGTGACGTTTTGGCCTATCCTTGATCTCCCAAAAGCTAACAAAATGTGTGTTTTTTTCTTATGATTGCTATAAAGTGACATCCCACAATCATCTTCCCAACACTCCTTTCCAAAGCTGTTAGTTTTGTCAGATCTTTACAAATGGCTACTGCGGCTTTCTTCTTTTGTTTAAAGGCTTCAGTCAAGCAACTTCTGAAATAAGAACACCAAGTCTTCTCTAATTGGCTTTCCTACATCAGGACTTTTATCCCTTGAAAACATGCCAGTTACTTTAAGTTTTCCATGCCTTAAGGGTCTCAATGAGTTTTAACTGTACCCAAACTTGGGAATTCAGAAGGTATTGGGCAATCCTCTCAGTTCCTAAGGGTTTCGGTTTTGCACTAAGTGGGGTTTCCACTTGGCAAAGTTGAATTTCTTATCTCTAAGTAAAAAAGAAAGTCTCAAAGAAGAATCTAATTTAGAAAAATATCTTACAAATATATAAGGCAAGCTTAAGGTGAGAGAGGCACTGATTATTGTTCAGATTTAAACAATTTTTCTTTGCAAGTCTCAAAGTATGTAGCTAGGAATAAGTCATATACATATGTCTCCATAGCCAGTCATGTATCTCTTTACTCAAAGGTTATATAAAGGGCAGACACAGTTATTGATTTACCTCTGCCTTTTGAAATTAGGGGGTACAAAGATAAAAACCAGTCCCTCTTTTGCTAAACATGAGCCTTCTTTCAGATAAAGAAATGTGAAGACATGATGCCAAAATAGCTGTTTACAGGGTCTTGCTAAATTTACAAGTGTGAAATCCTACTTCAAACCCCAAACAAAGTCAAACGTATCCACTTTAAAATAAGCATGTTCTTCACACACCTACCCTACTACCAAACTAATATCAAAAGTGGAATTTCCAAGCAGAAAGTTTTTACATAGTGACATGGACTGCCATTAAAACATTTTTTGAAGCATGGACTGCCTACATTTTGTTGGTGACATTATATATTTTATCACCAAAAGTCTTGTTGAAACCTTTTGCTAACTTGTTATTAAAATTGCAGGCAACTGTTGGTAGGAATGTAAATCAGCACAACCACTATAGAAAACAGTATAGCGCTTCCTCAAAAAACTACAAACAGAACTACCGTGTGATCCAGCAATCCCACTGCTGAGTATATACGCAAAAGAAAGTAACTCGGTATACTGAAGAAATATCTTCACTCCCGTGGTGTTTACTACAGCAGTATTCACAACAGTGGATATACTGACTCAACCTAATTGTTCATCAGTGGATTAATGAATTTTAAAAAGTGATATATATGCACAGTGGAATATTATTTAGCCAAAAAAATGAAATCCTGTCATTTGCAGCAACACGATTGGGATCGGAGGTCATTATGTTAAACAAAATAAGCCAGGCACAGAAAGACAAATATCATACATTCTCACTAATATGTGGAAGCTAAAAACAAACAAAGAAACAATTGCACTAATGGAGACAGAGAGTAGAATAACTGCCAGAGGCTGGAAAGGGTAATGGGGAAGGGAGATAAAATAGGGATTGTTAACGGGTACAAAAATACAATTAGATAAAATGAATATATCTGGTATTCAGTAGCACAATAGGGTGACTATAGTTCATGGTAATTTATTGTGTATTTTAAGATAACTAAAAGAGTAGCATTGAAATGTTCCTAACAAAAATAAACGATAAAGGCCTGAAGTGAGAAATATCCCAATTACTAGATTTGATTATTACACATTGCATGCCTGCATCAAAACATCACATGTGCCCCATTAATATATACAACAGTTCTGTTCCCATCATAATAAAAATTAATTTATCAATTAAAAATAAAGTAAAATTATAGGCAGTTTAGAGTACCAGGCAAATTCCCAAAGAAAACTCTAAACTCCGAATGTGTTGTGTATTTAAGTGGCAGTTTTAGAAATGTGATTCTTTTTAAAAGCATCTAAAAATTAGCTAACTTACTGTATGTTTTGTTCTACAGACATGAAAACAAGCAATTTATTGTTACAAATTCTTTCTCTTTTAAAAATAAAGATCTACTCTGCCTGACCTGAATATCTACCAAGTATATTTTCACCCAAAATGTATTTCAGAGATGTGAACATAATTGACAAAGTTCTAAATGAAACTGCTGAGATTACTTTGTAAAAAAAAGTTTTAAAATGACCCTTTCCCAGTCTAATTTAGTAAATATAGCGACCTCGTTAAGCTCACCTTCAGCTTTCAGTGAGCAGTTAATATTTGATGATGACGAAACCGTTCCTAGTATTTAAAGAACTAAACAAGTTCCTTCACAAACAATATAACTAAAAATGGGTTTAGTTTAAAGAAAATAAAGTGATAAAGGGAGGTTTTTTTGTTTGTTTTAAGATAAAACAATTCCTCAACCATAAATATCTCATGGCCTTACACAGAAGTTGAAATATGATCATGGTCAAAGAATGCCTATCTTCAAATCCAAAATAAGGAAACAATAAAGCAAAGAGAAAGTTAATTAATTAGCTTTAAAATCTGTGAGTTATAATAAGTCAATTCAAACAGCTAGAACAAGACTTACTGGAAGAGCAGTACACGTGTAAGGATGTGGTTGGTGTTCATTAAAAATGTGTATTCTCTATATTAAGCCCCAAAAGATTTCTGGGTCATTCAGGCCATGGTGATAGCTTAATGAGTGCCTTTTAATAAGTGGAATCCTTATTTTGGTGAAGAAAAATAAAGTAAAATAAAATAAATCAAATCTACTAAGCTTCATTGTGCCTTCCCTTAAATCCAGTATATATTAGAAAACCTCAGAAAACATGTTTCTGAAAAAATATAAAATGAGTCCATTTTTGTCTCTTATATAAGGTAAATCAAATCCCATTCTAGAAAATATTTGATGAAATAGACACAGTGAAACAAGCTAGATAGTGTAAAATATTAGTGTGCCTTAAAAAAATTTTTTTTTTTAGAAGCAGGGTCTTGCTTTGCTGCCCAGGCTGGAGTGGCATGATCATAGCTCACTGCAGCCTTAACCTCCTGGGTTCCAGCAATCCTCCTATCTCAGCCTCCAGAGTAGCTGGAACTACAGGAGCATGGTATCATGCCCGACTAGTTTTTGTTTGTTTTTTAAATTTGAATAAACGGGTTCTTGCTATGCTGCCCAGGCTCGTCTTGAGATCCTGGTCTCAAGCGATCTTCCCACCTCAGCTTCCCAAAGTACTGGGATTACAGGCATGAGCCACTGTGCCCAGCCAGCATTCCAATCTTTTATTACTTTTATTTTTTTACTATAGATAAATGGAATACTAATTTAGGTTTACATTGTTTCATGTTTTGCACTGACTTTATATACTAGACTCTGGTACATAAGGACAAATGACCCTTTAGATATGAACTAATTCAGGCCATTTCTGAGTGTGCTGGAGAATAACAGCTTTACCTCTGTTACTTTGCATGGGACATTTGTTGATACACATTTAGAGACTAGGTTGGGGCCACTGTAAAATTATATTTTCCATTAATATCATGAAAGTAATCATAAAAACAAAACTCATTTGAGAGATTTATAGAATGCTGTGATCTGGTTTGCATTTTTTCATACCATGCCCATCTTAATATTAATGGTATATTTACCATGCCCCACACACTGTTCAAAGTGCCTTCTATGCAACATTTCATTTAAGGTTTACAATAGAAGAAACTGAGACTTAGAGAAGTAAAGAAACATGGCCAAGCTGATAGAACTAATAAGCGACAGAGCTGGGATTTGAACCTATGTGATCTGTGTCCAGAGGTCACACTCTTAACCAATACACTTTGCTTCGTAATACTTTGATAGTGCTAAACTGGGAAATGAGATGATACAAATAGTTCTACTATCTGGGGTGTTATTTTCACTCTAAGATTATAACAAAGATTGCAGATCAACTGGCGGTTAGGTATGTCCAGAAGCTATTTAGTAGCCCAAACTTATGGCAAATTTATTTTGTTAAATGCCTAAAGATCTTGAGTTACTTGAAAATGAATAAGACATGGTAACTGAATGTTAAAAATAGACTTCCATTACTTTCTGAAGCAGAAAAATTAGTTAAATATGTTCTCTCTTAACACAACTTTTTAGTAAATGTCTGCATAATAGTATTTTGTTAGTTGGTTTGGGAGAAGCAGTGTTAAATTATCAGAAGTTGGGTCATGAAAGTTTAAGATAATGACAATGACCTAACAAAAGTAACAGTGTAGCAATATCCCATGGAGACAGAGAACCAGTGGAAGTAGGACTCAACAAAAGATTTGGTCTGTGCACTTTGTGACTAATATCATCACTCTAACAGAAAAATCTTTTAAAAACACAGTAATGTCGTTCAGAAGCCAGTTTACTCAGACTACAAATGTCTGAGTGCTGTAAGTTGGACACAGTTACAAAGCAGAGAAAGCTTCCATATGATGACAAGAGAGCAACCTTATCACAAAATGGTACAAGGTGTTCTTCTGAAGCATTTCATTCTCCAAAGAACAAAGAAAAATGAGGACTCAAATAAAATCACAGACCACCTCACCAATTCAGTTTCAGTGGGTGTTTTATGTAAATTATCATAAACTTGGAGATACTATAAAGTGGAGGTAATGATATGTGGACCTCAAAACTAGGATTTAACCATGTCAGTCCTTCAAATATACAAGAGTTATGTTTATTTATTTTATATTGCCAATTTATTTTTGGTTAAGTAAGTATTGTTCAAAAAAAAACCCTAAAGGTTTTTAAATACAAATGAATGTGCAGTTGCATCATATAACCATGTCAATAATATAATCATATCAATTCTAATCTATAATTTATCATTTAGGTTTTTCCACAGCTTGTAAAAGATGAAGTGTTACAGACATTTGCTGATGACAGTAGGGAAATCTAGCTCTTATAAAAAGTGACTAGACAACTGAGTATGCAGAATTAAAAGTGTACTTATACTTCTAAAGACAATATAATATGGAAAATAATAACAAGAACAAATAAACCTATTGTTATGTGAATCAACTGTTTGGAACAAGGTCACAGACTATTCATACTCTGAATTCTAACGTATTTGTACCTACACAAAAAGGAATAAATTTAAATTTTAATATGAATACTATATTTTATTAGAAAAAGTGCTAGGTGAAGATTCAAGTGCCCTAAGTTCTAATTACTTTTAGATCATGGGTAAATTATTTTCCAATCTGTTAATTAACTTCTCTAGGAATAATTCCTCCCCTTATATACTTTATAGGTACTTTGAAAGAATAAAGGAACAAAGTAAAATTTTGTAAGCTTTGGAAGTAAATTCAGTTCACAGTGTAAATAATATTATATTTATTTTTCTTTATTAGTTCTTTACCACAGAACTAAAATATTTATTGAAAATTAAATATAAAATGTCTGACAGACTATAACTGCTTTTTTACCATTTTACTGCCCCACAAAAGGTAATGCATTATCATATGAGTAATTCTCAATTCTGTGAGTAATATAAATTACCATGTGCCTAGGGAGGGAATTTATATATGTATTATGTTAGAAAACTGAGGATGGTTTTCTTATTACAACAGGATATTACTGTTAAATAGTTGCTGCACCCACAGCTTAGTGGTAGAGTAGGTGAAAGGGCAGAAGATAAAAAAGCAAATCCAAGCTTTAGTTTCATCCTTGCAAATAACTAAAAAGAGAAAAGACATATTGCTCATTTGGCTTTTTTCAACTGGCAATAACCCAGCGCCTACTTAGGAGACTATTTTATCTAGTCAAGAGACATTCTTTTACTATCACAAGCTTCTTACTTGGAGATTTAGCATAACGAAAACACACTTTACAATCATAATGAATAAAATATTCAAAGTCATTTCTATTATATAAAAAAGCATGAAACATCACACTCTTTGGTTGATACAGTTTTTATGTTAACTGAAGTAATTACTGTTATATTTTGCGTATAACATATATTAAAATGATAAAAAGAAATCAGGCAAGTCATTTTTGTTGGTAAGTTAGGATACAGCAAAACAAACAACAGACTGTAAGAGAAGATGTTAATGATGCTTAAAATACTAGCAAATAATTATAGATAAGGGATTTTAAATATCATTTACACAAATTGGTAAAATAATAAAATTGAATCTCATTTGAAAACTTTATAAATGTTTGAGCTAATTTTCCATTAAAAATTTTTTCATCTCAATAGGCTAACCTCTTGGAAGCCAAGACAGATTCAGGTAAATGTAAAACATGTTTGAATACAATATACCTACACACACACATGCATATATGTGTTTTTTGTCCTCACACTTGCTGCTTATGACATTTTGAAAATCCTCTTGTGGCAGCTAGCAATGCCTACAATACAGCTTTGGTATACAAAAAGTCACTAATCTTTCCAAAAGGTTATAATAGACAAATGACTAAATAATTTTATTTCTTTTTGGTTTCATACATTTAGACACCAATGCAATTCTTACCTAATCACCTGTCATGTAATGTTACATGAGAAGTTTCTATATGATCCACAAAAATAGAGTTCTGTGAGCAAAGAATTTTGAAAACTTCTTGGGTTAAACAGAACTAAACTGCTGTCTTTCTTTTTTTCCCCCCATGTTCTGCATCTTTATTTTTTAAATGATATTTTCATATCGATACACATAGATCTATATATTTCTTCCTAACTACTTCATAAAATTCCTTCAAGATAGTATTTGATAGGTGTACTTTCAGTTAGTTTTTAGGGCTTTGCTATCTCAAACAGGGCTATGAGTAGAAATTATTTTTTTGTTTTGTTTTGTTTTCCTCTTTTAATTTTTATTTAAAATTGTGGGGTACAATTCAGAGCTAGGTATACAAATATTTACTGTACCTGGTCTTTCATGCAGTACCTCTCAGAGCCTTTTCTCAGCTAATAAGTATTGTGACATTCCTTGGGGGGAAATGTTAATAGGCCTTCCAAAGATAAATAAGTCTTCCAGAACAGACACCATTTCCCTTCCACCAGAACTGAATATAAACAATAACCCAAGAAAGAAACCATTCGAACAAGTGGAAGTAGTGAGGAAGGAAGAGTCACTGGGAGAACACCAACAATAACACATTGGGGTGGGGGAGAGGGGGAGTAGTCCTGGGAATTCTGAAACTTGGAAACATCATTCTTAATTGGCACTCTCTTGAACCATTATGGTTTTCTCTAAACCAATGGTTCTCAGACTTTAACATTCATCAGAATTATCAGGAGAGTTTATTGAAACACAGACTGACAGGACTCTACCCCACCCTCCTAGGCCTACCCTCCCCGTCACAAGTTACTGATTCAGTAGGTGTCTTACGTAGAGCCTTAGAATTTACATTTCTCACAAGTGCCCAGGCGATGCCGGTGTTACTAGTCTGCCTGTCATTGGAGAGCCCCTGCTCTAAGGAAATACTGTTCTATCCAACACTGGATTTAGCTATTTACTAAGTATTTTGTCATGTTACTGATCATTCAGTTTCGAAAAGGTCATATTGAAGGGATTTGAACATCTTCATTCCACACCTCTGAAATCAGTAATGATGTTAGTAGTCAAGTAAACCAAGACCAGTCCAGGTCATGAAAAAGAAAGACTGGGCTTCTCAAAATCTATTCTACATCTCCTAGGAAGCAATCATTTTCTGTTTACAAACTAGGCCTATTAGTTATAATGGTAAGTACTTATTAAAATAAGAGCTCTGTATTGCATGTTGCTCACATTTGCTTTACAAACTTTTCCAGTATTTTCTAAATGTTTGCTATGTACCCCAATTTAACAGAATAAAGGATTTTCTAATAAATTCCCCTTAGCTCTCCAATAAATTCATACCTTTACTCATCACAAAATCCTCAATCATTTGAAAGCATTACCCTTTTTCCTCACATCACCAAAAAAAGATATCCAGGAAGAGATAAGCTGAAAGGAGGAAAATACTTTTCACATCAAATAAGCAAACAACCGAATGCTGAGGGGCCCTAGGACTTGACACCTCTTTGGGGCTTGTGAACAAAAAGGGAGAAATCAAACGTGCTGTTGAGAAGGAGGAAAAGCAAGTTTGATGGGGAGAATGACTTCTCTCTCTGGGTCATAATCACAGCTCTTCATTTTTGTTGCAAGGAAAGTAGAGGAGTTTATAATAGAAAATGAGTGATAAAAATGGCAAAAACAAACACTCTCTTGGCAAGGAGGAGTCTCTATATATCATCCTTCATTCATTAGTATGTTATTTTATTCATTACACCATTTGCTTCAAATACATTATTACTGGAATGGTACTATTTCAATAACTATCTCCCAATTCCCTTTTTTACTTTTCTTTCTTTTTCTTTCTTTCTTTCCTTTCTCCCCCCAACCCTTTTTTCTTTCTATCTCTTACTCAGAAGCAACGTCAATTTTTCTTCGATATTTCTGTCATGGGAGAATAGGAGAATTTGTGGAAGAAATAAGTAACATATGTTCAAATATGTTTTATCATTTCAAAGATGAAGAAAATGTCATGTGCCACCAGAGTGAGATCTCGAGAATTTGAAGAGTGAGGTAGTCTTGACTCTGTTCTACCTGTCAGTTGCCTATTGACATATGTAAGTCACAATTATGGAAATCATTGCCACAGCTTGATATCAACTGAATGTTGCTAAATAGCTAAAATCATTGTAAGTTTCTTTCTTTGTTCAAACACCCCTCTAAAATGTTCCAGACACCTTTCTTGTTTTTGAAAGCAGAGTCAGTTGTCCAAACCTGAATCGTATCTTGGTTACTGAGAATGGCACGAAGACCTCAGGATCACCTCCTCTGAAAACCAGCAATTACTCTCTAGAAATGGAAATGAAGATGAGGAAGATATACTTCATAAGCTTAGAGATACTTTCTTAAACTTCCATCTTGAAATTACCTTTTTATTATTTTCTTTTTTCTTTTAAAAGCAGATTGCTTGGACTGAATTCTAGTTATTGAGGTTTTTTTAAAAGCATCATCACTACATGGGCTCTCGCAGTTAGAATTTTTCTTTGCCTTTCTGTATTTAGAATAAGAGTTATTGATTAAACTTTAAATATATATTTTTATTGGACTAGGCAGTCATCTTTTTCAGAAAACTCTTTTCTGCAGACTATGACCTTGTACTTGACTCACAATGACCTTATTAGCATTAATCATGCTTCCAAGAATACCTTGATTTGCAAGCTACCCATCTGCTATAAAATTCCATTTCAAACATTTTAGATGGAAATAATGAATAATATTGAAATGAAAATATTGCTAGATTATCACACTAATTATTTAAAAATAATATTTAACAGTTGCTACTTAGCAATTTTTTTAAAAACCTACATAAAATTAAAAACACTTAAAATGTAACAGTTGGAGAATATCCAACAACATTTGGCCAAAGAACATTTCTATAATTCTAAGGGACAGAATTAAATTTGCAAATATCAGCAATCTGTAGGCTATCAAATCTAGGTTAAAATGTTGTTGAGTGAGAGAAGTTGGCACATGGGCATATAAAATTTTCATCCATATTTAAATAAAAATCAAACTGAGGGCGAAACTACAGTTGCAGATGAAGAACTTACTGGGCACCTCTCAGTTGAGCTCATATTTGTTCTCCTTCTCTCAAAGTGGTTCAATAAACTCATGTTTCATTCAGAAAATATTTTTCAAGGTCCTAATAAATGCTGGACCCAAACAATATGGTGGTAAACAAGATGGCATCTAATGCAAAACAAACAAAAAATGTATGACAAAACTTTATTTCAACTTTAGCGAAATATGATATTGAAATGAGTACAAGAGCAGCAAGCTGAAATGAAATGACCACCACTTCGTACTTAACCATGTTGGTTTCAACTGTTTCTCAACTCCATCACAGGCTTTCTCTTCCCACTGTCACCACCTTATCATTTCATACCTTGCAAATTTCAACCGCTTTCTGCAAGGTCCTTCCTCTTGCCAGTCTCCTTTTTTCTAACAATTTTCTTGCATAGACTGATGATGTCATTTCTCAGCTTAAAATTTGTCAGATTGCCCTGAGCTACAAAATAAAGTCCAAACTCTTCACTGACTTGTAAGACCACTGCTCTACAACTCAAGTTCTATGCTTCAGCCATTCTGACTTAACACCCAACTGCCCAAATACATCATTGTTTTTCTTTTCTATCTTTGCTAGGTTATCCCCTCCGCCTGGAATATCTTCCTATCCCTTCTTCAAAGAATACCTCTCTGACAACTGTGTCTTTAACTACCACAGCTGGATGTAATCCCAGTCCCTTCCTCTCCCCTTGGACTCTTAGCTTTTGGGTTGTAACTAGTTTATGACACATAACACAAACAACCTTATACTAAAAGGTCAGGCAGGAACCATGTCTTCCATAACTTTGTATTCGGCACAGTACGAAGCCCAGTGTCTAACAAGTAATAGGTTTCAATAAATGTTTGTTGAATGACTCATTTCTTTGGGGAATTGAATGTACATAGAATTCTTAACGGATTTAACAGGACTTTCAGCATTAAATAGCTCTTGACATTTATAAAAATCCTTGCAGTAAACCACGACCAATAGTCCTACAAATTGAGTGCTGCTGCTTGCTCTTGTATGAAGAGAAACAGAGACAGTAGGATTCTTATGACTTGCTCAAGGCCACACAAGGAGCCCTTGTTCTGTTTATGCTACTTGCCGATACCATGTTTCATTCCAGATACTCCAATGATTGCATCTGCAGTTCACCCAAAAAGAAGGCATTTTTCAAGACTATGTCTCAGGATTCTTTGAAAAATAAGTCAATATTCCAAAGTGAAGTTCTTCCTTCAGTGAGGTACTGGCAGAATAAAGATGGACATGGTTTTAATTTTTTGCTTGCACCAAAGACTGAATTTTTTTTCTATGTAGAATGCTTTCTTGGCTAACAAAAAGTTAAATAGCCAGGGAATTACAGAAACTATAAAGATTATATTTTTATAAAAGCTGGAAAAAATTAAATTCATTTAAGTGGAGCATGTGATAAGCATAAACCATAACAACAGAAAAACAACTCCTGGGATAGGTATTTGTCAAACACTAAAAGCAAAAACACGGAGTTCATGGAGATATTAAAAATTTTCAGATTGTTACTTCAGTTTTACTATCTTTCACAAATAGGATGATGAACAAAGGTTTGTGACAATGTGGTCTTAAAACAAGGTACTTTTAAAACAGAGCAAGACTCCATCTCTAAAAAAGTAAAAATAAGAATGCGATCTCTAAAATGTATTTGAAACTGAGTAACAGATTATTGATACTACAATACTATCTGCTCAGTGTATTTAGAAGCATATAAAAGATGGTAAAAGAGTTTAAAGTCACAGAAAAAGTATTCTATTTGCAGTTTTGCATGCTAAAGTCCGAAATTAGAACATTGCTACCATGTGGTTAGCTAGGAAATCATGACTGACACACAGGACATGCCTCGGTTTAGGGAATGTGTCATATTTAATGCAGCTATATAACTGTGGACTTCATGTTTTCAAATTTATGGATAGTTTTCACAGTGTGGGAACTGCCTTCACTGTCTACTGTCTACCTATAAGAATACTGATAGAAGCAAAGGCTAATTTCTTGTCTACCAACTTCCAGTGGGTAAATAAAAATTTGAGCTTCAACAGAAAAAAAGCCTACTTATGATAGAAAAAAATCCAATCCAGGGCACACATTTACATGCCTATAACCAAGTTATAGCTGCAAAACTGTTTTTAACAGATGGATAGTATAGGCATATCTATTTAATTAAATAACAAATTAGACATGACATTAACAAATATTATACAAACTCATCATAAACCTGATACCAAGAAATTATTTACTCTAGAGACAATATGGTTAAGCTCAAATAGTGGAAATAATTTATAAATTAAAAGGTTGAAGAACAAATGGAAGTGTGCACTGACTTTTAAGAAAACAGTATCACGAAAGATGGCAAAAAGTGAGTTAAAATTCTAATTTCGGGCAATCCCCTAGGGTCCCCTCCCATTGTGGGAACTTTTTTGTCTTCTCGATAAATCCTGCCTTAAAAAAATTCTAATTTCATCTAGCAGGAAAACTTGACCTTAGGATGAGAAATGGAGGCACAGAAATGGGACTATTGAAAACATAAGCAGAATTATAAATCTGGATTAGACATAATCAACAACAAAGCCACAAAATTAAGAAACCAAAGAATGATTACATAATGGAAGAAGCACAAGAAAATGAAAAGATTATTTAGAGCTAATGAGAAAAACGCAAATGGTTAAGATTCCTCTGAAATAGTCTCATAAGTCAAGGATCAAGTGACACACTGAGATGGAGGAAAACAGGGTCACCTTAGGGACAGTACATGCAGAAAGCTCATCTGTAAAGGCAAAAGGATCAATATGTAAATGATGTTCTATGAATAAAGTCATGTTCTCAGAAGAACTAATTTCTATTTCCAGATGTACCTTTTATCCATATTTCACAAAAATCTGATAGAGAGAAAAAGACAATATTTGTAATGACGTCATACAACTATGCTATATAAAGAGAAATATTTATTGACCAAGTAGGATCAGGAATATATATTTTCCTAACATGTAAGAGTTTCTTCCAAACAAAAGAATTGACATATGATAGACAGTTCTCAAATTTCAAGTTTTCACATCTCTCTTACTTAGTGGAGTCCCTCTGGCAAACAGTCAGTTTTACTTGTATCATCAAATTGTAGTTGAGGAATACATCTCTGGCCCTATCCCAAGTCCTTTCTCACCAGATGCCCAATTGCAACTTGGCTGTGAGGTGGAGAGAAAAAGGATCTTGAGCTATGATCCCATAAAGCAACCATTTTAAATAAGCTGGGCTAGATTCCACGTTATTTTACAAAAAAAAATTGACCCATAATAAAGCTGAATCGCTACTGTAATATTTTCAGTTAACCTATGAGAGGTACCTTTCTAGCTGGCCAGGGCATTGGACTAATTAGTATATAACAAAGTCAGACACCAAAGAGCTTTATGCAGTGAAAATGTAGGTGACCCACAGTCACTGTTATAACCCCCAATTCTGGCTGGCTAATTCAGTGCAGTGTTTGGGACAAGGATGGACAAAAGAACAGAGACAGCTCAGTGTTCTGACACTCAGTGATTAAACAATGTTTAGTATCACAAAGTTAGATGATTTTATTTTAAAATTCAAAACACCCTGCTACTCTTCCTGCTTTTTACAAAACAAATTGTTCAAGTGATTGTCAATGAACTAAATATAAATCTTAAAGTCTTAATCTAAATAAACTATCCTGAAACATTAAAGAGGGAGGGATTAGCAAATAAAAAGTTTGCCTCTCCATGCTCCACTTTCAAGTACAAAAAGTAAAGGAGAACCATAAAGTTTCACAGGCAGTGCATCCCACTGTCAAGTGGAGCAGAGTGACCATGATAAGAGCCAGATGCTTTTGGTTTAGTAAGACAGTAGCCCAATTGATGTTTTTCTCCATTTCCTTCTCCTACATAAGGAAAAAAGACTGAAATAATCAGAAGAACATTGAAGTCATCAGGCTCTTTTGATAACTACATATATGACCTCAGGCAAGTAGCAAGAGTTATTCATTGAGAGAGTCTCATTGGGTCTCCATTTTATTCATTGTAAATGATACAATTTTTGAATCGAATGTTCTTCCTTCTACAGTTAAAATTCGTGATTTGCTAGGTTTGTGAAGTGCTGTTCTTAACTATTTAGTTATCTGAGTCATCTATCTTTTGGGGGTCAGTCCAGCATCAGTCATTGAATGGATTTCAGAATTCTCTTATTACCATACCCAGAGTTGTTGTTTTTTTTAAAGAAGAAAGAAAAATGAAAAGAAACAACAATATTCCACTGTATTTCTAAGCCTCAAAGGACAGGAGATACATGTGAAAGACTTTCATTATTTAGTTGGTTGCTCAAGTTGTTCCAACTTTAGCCATTGGGAGCTCCTTCATATTGGCTCCTGTGTCCTCATGAAAGCATGAATTTCTAGCATTTCCTTACTTTATGGCACCAAAAGACATTATAGCTTCATCTTGTATTTTCCCTGCCTCAGTTCAGAATCAGCCTTTACTCCAAGGAGCTCTGGCTTCTTTATTGGAGAATGGTATTAGACAACAAGATGAGGGTACTGGGTGTGCTCATTGCTGTTGGGGTATCATTGCTTCTAGGTCCTCTCAAGACAAACCTAGGAAGTAAAAGTATGCATACTAACCTATGCATACACACACATCTACATATATTTCTGAATCTGCTTATCTGTATATATACACAGATGTCTCCATTCTAATCTATACCACAGAATTCATCCTAACCTTCCCTCCTTTCTTTAACTTTCTCTGATGGTTAGAAAACAGATTCTCATTATCTGTTCTCTTTTCATTTATTTGTTCTACCCTAGTATCCACATAAAATATTTATGTATGCCTGTGAGGAACAGATTTCTTAACTAGAGTCCAGCATTCCTGTGTAATTCTTTTTATCCTGATTATAAATATAGCACCATTAGGTTTCTTTTGATTAGCATCAGCATGATACTCCTTTTACATTTTTTAAATTTTAACATTTTTAACGAAAACAGTCAAGGAGAATAGTGCTGTTATTTGTGTAAAAAAAGAGAGAATACGTATGAACTTATTTGCTTGTATATACATAAAATATCTGTGAGAGAGGGAAAACTAAAAATATAGTTGGGAGGTAAACTCTAGTGAACTGGGAAAAGAGATGAGGAGGAAATTTCACTAAATATTCTTTTATGCTTTATTTTTTAACTTTTATTGAGATATAATTTACATATCCTAGAATCATCCCTTTAAAGTATATACATCAGTGGCTTTTAGTATATTTATACAAGATTTAATTCTTTTAATTCACCACTATTTAACAACATTTTCATTGTTCCAAAAAGAAATCTTGTACTCATTAGCAATCACTACCCACTGTCCCCAACCCATCCACCCACTATTCTGGCAACTACTAGTCTGTGTTCCATATCTACCATGTTTCATGTAAATGAAATCATACAATATGCAGTCTTTTGTGACTGGTTTCTTTCATTTAGCATGATGTCTTCTTTTTGTTTTGTTTTGTTTTTTGAGTTGGAGTCTAACTCTGTCGCCCAGACTGGAGTGCAGTGGCCGCTCCTGTCTACCACAGCCTCGACCTGCTGGGCTCCCACGATCCTTCCATCTCAGCCTTCTGAGTAGCCGGAATTACAGGCACATGCTACCATGCCCGGCTGATTTTTTGATTTATTGTAGAGATGAGGTCTCGCCAAGTTGCCCAGGCGGGTCTTGAACCCGTGGGCTCAGGCAATCCACTCTCCTCAGCCTCCCAAAGGTGTGGGATTACAGACTGAGCCACCGAGCCCGGCTGCATGATGTTTTCAAGCTTCATCCATGTTCTAGCATGTATCAGTACATTGTTCCTTGTTATTATTGAGCAATATTCCATTGTATGGACACATATACTACATTTTGCTGATCTTCATCAATTTATGATTTGTTTTCTAAATTTTTGAACTGTGAGAAAATATTATCTATTCAAAATTTAAACTTTAATAGGAGAAAACGTAAAAAGCAGGAAAAATTAAAAATTCATCAAGTAAATATTATAACAGCAATAATGTATGAAGGACTTTGTTTAGTAATTTGTCTGGACTCACAGACTCAATAGTAACTTATACTCACACTAAAATTTATTACAGCAAAAAATACAAAGCAAAAAGTATCAGGAAAAAGATGCACACCAGTAGATTAAAAAGAATCCCAGAAGAGGCTTCCAGCGTCCTTTCTTGATGAGGGCCACACAGGAAACACACAGGACTCTCTCTAGCAACAAACTACAGAGGTATGTATGGAATGCCTCTGCCCTGGGAAGCCCATGTCTAGTCTCAAGGTCTGAGGCTCAGATGGGACTGAGCCACATATGCACATCCTGCTACCAACTGGCCATGGCAACTAAAAGTCAGGACCCAATCAATGGATCTAGGTTCACATCATCAATCTTGATCTGGAGCAAAGCAATCCTGACAAGCTGTTATGGCATGGTCCATTGTTTCAGGTGTATACAACACAATCACCAAGAAGCAACAAACTGAACGAGGGCCATATTCCCAGAGGATGGCTAAGGGTTCCCTTGGAGATATACAAAGACTAAGCCACCAGACCTGCTGTGTTCACTCTTTCTTCACATGAGATTTCTTTATTGCTAACTCCTGGCATTGAGGTATGAATTGTAGTTGAACTACAAGTCTTAAAAATGAGGGATAGTCAAAGAAATGCAAATTAGAACTACACTGAGATGCCACCTAACTCCATTCAGGATGGTCATCATCAATAACTCAAAAAACAACCAGATGCTGAAGAGGATGTGATGAAAAAGGAACACTTCTACACTGATGGTGGGAGTGTAAACTAGTACATCTTCTGTGGAAGACAGTGTGGCGGCTCCTAAAAGATCTAAAAATCTATCTTCCATACGACCCCACCAACCTCTTACTGGGAATATACCTGGAAGAACACAAATCATCCTATAAAAAAGATAGCTGCACATATATGTTTATCACAGCATTGTTCACAGTAGCAAGAACATGGAACCAACCGTGCTGCCCATCAAAAGAGGACTAAATTTTTAAAATGTGGTATGTATACACAATGAAATATTACGCAGCCAAAAAGAAAAACAAAATAATGAACTTCATAGCAACCTGGATGGACTTAGAGTCTATAAAACTGAGTGATCTTTCACAAAAACAAAGAACTGAGTATCACATGCTCTCACTCATAAGCAGAGCTTGAACAATAATCGTAATGCCATAAGAAAAAGGATTGGCAGTAGCAGGAAACTGCCAGGAGGCGGGTGGGGAAGCAGGATTGGCAGTAGTGGGAACCTGCCTGGGGAAGAGGAGGCACACCTCATCAACAAGGATACCTGCATAATGAGCATTTGTATACCTAACCATGAATTGTAGCCCACATCTTTAAAATAAAAAAATTAAAAGTTTAAAAAAAAGAAATGAAGGATAGTTAGAAATTAGATATCATTTGGCCTATGCTTTACCTATAAATAAGAGCTGTTTGTCTTCATGGAAATCAGTCTTTTCCATTTAAAACATAAAGAATAGAAACTCCCTTACTTTGTGTAGGCTTGCTTTCTCCTAATTATGTCAACCTTTCCAGCTCTTAGAATAGAATCCAAACTCCTTAGCATAATACACAGAGCCCTACCTAATCTTTCCATTCCTGCTACTTCCATGAACTCATCTCCTACTGCTCTCACCCTTCATCCCTCTGCTCCAGCCATGCTGATGACTTTGAGGCTCCTCATACACACAAGGCCCCCTTCAGCTTCAGGACTTTTGCTGTTACTGTTCTTGTTGCCTGAAGTGTTCCTCAAAATCCTCATTGCTCACTCTCTCCCCTCCTGCATGCTTCTCCTCAAAGATCTCCTCATTAGGGTCCTCCCTGGGCATGGTATCTAAAACAGCAGGCCCTGCATTCTCTGTACCCTTTCCCAGCTTCATTTGTTCTCACACCTGACAATGTATCATTAACCTGAATATTTGTTCCTTTTTTACTTGCCCCTCCTCCAACCCTCAATGAGAACATCTGCTCCATGAAGACAATGACTGTTTCTGGTTCACTGCTAATGAACACAATAGGGGCTCACTCAGTAAGAACCTATCAAATGAATGAATGAATGAACGAATGAGGTGGATATAGACAGACAATGGGTGAATGAAGAAAAATATTTGGAACCCAGCAAAATCTCTTATTTTTAGTTCCAGACGATAAACACTCAACTAAATTATTAATCTTTCTCTTAGGATTCAATTATACAAATATTTAATATAATAAAATGTATTTTAGAGAGATGATTTTGGTTCCCCTTAAAGAGACTGCCTTTGTCTAACAGTTTATTTATTTATTTATTTATTCTTTTTCTGTTTTTTGCTAGTAACATATTTGTAAAAGAAAAACAATGCAGAAATGAGTAAATAAACAGTGAAAGTACTCTGGAGGCTAGAGAGAGGGGAAGGGCCAGGGATCACGCATTTTGAAGGGGACAGCTGAAACACATGGCTGCATCATAGCAGCTGTGTCAATAAGGCTCATCAAAATGTCCCCATCAAACTGTCTTCTTGCATTGCTGTTTAAGTCCTTTGCCTATTTTTCTAGGAAAATACCCTTGAATGTGTATTTTTTATTATTAAAATTCTTGGTATATTAAAAAAATTTTGTCCATCAAATATGTTACTAATTTTTTTCTAAATTAGCACTTCATTTCTGTGATTTTCTCGCCAAAAATGCATGACCTAATTGTGAGAAAACATTGAAAAAGCCCAAAGAGAATCATTCTAGAGAGTAACTGACCAGTACTCATCCAAAGTGTCATGGTTGTGAAAGACAGGAAAACTGTCACAGATTGGAAAATAAAGACACATGAGGAGTGATTGCCATGTGGCATTTTGGATTGGATCCTAGAACAGAAAGAGGACATTAGGAGGAAAACTAGTGACATTCAAATAAAGTTGAGTAGTTTAGCTAAGAATATTGTACCAGTGTTAATTTCCTGGTTTTGATAACGGTGCTATGCATAGTATGTAAGTTGTAGACACTAGAGTAATCTGGGTAAAGAGTATAGAGGAACTCCATGTATTACTTTTGTAAATTTTCTGGAAGTCCACAATTATTTCAAAATAAAAAGTTTAAAATGTGAGGCGGACCTATAAATATATATTGTTTGGATACTATCTGTAATTCCTTATTTCTTTCAAAAGAGGTTTTTGGAATGTCCAAATAACATTGATTTTTACCAGTCAAGAATACGTTCTTTAAAAGATCAGCATTATAGAAGATAGAGATCCTTAAATAATGTTATTTTCCTTGACTCTCAGAATGACAAGTGCTGCCTACATGTCTTTATAATGAAAGCAGTTCTCTTTGATAAGGCTTATAAATGGTACTAAGTCGTGCATAATCCAAAAACCCTTGGGATTATGTTGCTAGGAGCCTAGCTTCTGGTAAACTTTCCCTTAGCAAACAGGGGTGACTAAATATTCAGTCAAAAATAGTCAAATATGGAAGGAGAGCCAAGATGGCTGACTGAAGACATCCCACAATTGCTGCTCTCAGAAAAGAAACCCATATGGAGGAGCAGACCTAGGGCCTCGAGGATCAGCATGAAAACCAAAGCTGAGTGTGAGACAGTCACCTGGGGGTTTGGTGGACAGACAGTTCTAAGTCCTGGACACCCCTAGATGTGGCCCCATGATGAAATTGGGAGAGTACTCTTGGAAAAGGAAGAGGTAAATGAAAGCTACAGCTTTTTTTCTCTACACACCTCATACAAGCCTCTGCAGTTCCAGCCAAGGGAGAGACAACCCAGGCCCTCCCTCTGTACCCCTTCTGCACTGGCCAGGGATGGATAACTGCCCCGAATTGGGACAGACACCAGCGGGATCCACATGGATCCCATCTAACTCCAATTCCCAAGGAGCCCCAGCCTCAGCAGCCACCAACCCCTCCCATGGAGAGGCTTTGCAGGAAACAACCTTCAGGGACAATTTGTGCCATGTGAGCACTCTCTCTCCTTCCCTCTACAGGACCCAGCAGGGGTGACACTCCACTTCAGGTAGCACCGACATCTGATGCAGCCCTAGATCAAGGTGGCAGATTTGGCTTATCCTCAAGGTGCCACCATCACAATAAAAGCCCCTCTCATGGAGCAGGGCAGGAACTAGGAGGCAGGGCACCTCTGTGCAGCACGGCAGGGGAAGTCCTGCCCACCTGCAGATTGAGGCTGAAATATCAACTCTCCGCTAACAGAACAGCTGCTTTGCTTCTACCCCTGGGAGGAAAGGGCTGTCCTACCTACATGGAAGGAGGCCACATCATACCACCAAGAGCACCTGTGTCAGAGGAGAGCTGTGGAACCCCTCCTGGCTGCCTCCCAATCCTGCTGACAAGGTATGCAGGCTAGGGAGAAGGCTACCAGAGCTCCTAGACAGCCAGAGCTCCTGGCACTTGTGTCAGAGGGAGGGGAAAGCCTCTGAACTAAAGAAAAGGACTTGCCCTGCCCCCACTAGACTGCACCAGTGAAGCAGTGCCGGGAGGTTTACCCCCAGTTCACAATCCTGCCCTCTACCACTGCCTCGCCTACAAGCAGACCAGAGAAGGGAGGTCAGCATAAAAACAACAAAAACAACACACACACACACACACACACACACACACACACACACACACACACACCACACTGATACCCCAATAGTAGCAACCATATCTAATGAAAAAATAAATTAAAAAATAAAAAGAAAAGAGACTGCCATCACAGGATGAGGAATAATACCAACAATTCCCAAAGTCTTAACATGTCAACACCCACAATAGAGCTTTCCAGATCCCAAGTAATGGAACCCATCTAGAATGTAGAATGTAGAATGTAGAATTTTGTTATGGATGGCAAAAACACTCAACAAGATCCACAAGAAAGTGGGCATGCAATTAATCCAAGTCACAAAAACAGTGCATGAAGTGAAAGCTGACCTATCCATTCTAAGAAAGAAACAATCTGAACTTCTGGAAATGAAGAATTCTCTCCTGGAATCTGAAAACACAATAGCAAACACTAACAGCAGAATCAACCAGGCAGAGAAAAGAATCTCAGAGCCTGAAGATCAAATTACTGAACTAACTCAGTCTGACAAAAACAAGGAGAAAAGACTTAGGAAGAATGGGAAAAGCTTAAGAGAGTTTTGGGATTTGTAAAGAGATGAAATCTACAGTTGATTGTCATCTTTGAGAGAAAAGAAAACTGGGAACACCCTGGAACAAGCCTCCCAAGAAGTCATCCAAGAACACCTTCTCTATCTTTCTAGAGAGGCAGCTATGCAGATGCAAGAGATTCAGAGAACTCCTGTGAGGTATTAACATGAAAAGACCATCCCCAAGGCACATAATAATCTGGACTTGCCAAGGTGAGCATGAAAGAAAAATTCTTAAAGGCAGCTAAAGAGAAGGGATATACAATCTACCAGGGACGTCCCATTTGAATTTCAGCAGACCTTTCAGCAGAAATGCTACAAGCCAGAAGGGACTGGAGTCTCATCTCTAACATTTTTCAAAAAAATCAATTCCAGCCAAGAATTTCCTACCTTATCAAGCTAAGCTTCATTAATGAAGGAGAATTAAAATCCTTCCCATACATCCAAACCCTAAGAGAATATGCCACCTTCAGATCAGCTTTTCAGAAGATGCTTAAGAAAGTTCAACACACAGAAATTAAAGAATGGTTCCACCTAACACAAAAGCAGAAGAAACTCAGTAAGCACAGAGTTTACAGACCATAAAAATCAACCACAAAACCTAAAATGCAAAGCAGCTTTTTAATAGCAACATGAGAGAAACAAACCCCTACAAATCAAAAATTAACTTAAGTGTGAATTGACTGAATGCACCACTCAAAAGGCATAAAGTGGCAAATTGTATAAAGAAGTATGATCCATCCTTCTGTTGCCTTCAGGAAACCCATCTCACTGCAAATGACATCCACCAGCTCAAAGTAAAGGACTGGAAAAAGCGACTCCAGGAAAATGGAAAACAGAAAAGAGCAGGAGTAGCTACTCTTATATCAGACAAAACAGACTTTAAACCAACAAAAGCTTAAAGAGACACAACATAATGACAAAAGGCTCAATCTACCAGCAAGAAATATCCATTTTGAGTATATACGCAGCCAACACAGGAGCACCCAAATTTATAAAACAATTGCTAATTAAACTAAGAGAGGATGTAGACAGTCATACAATTATAGTCACAGACTTTAATACTCCACTAGCAGCCTTAGACATATCATCAAGGCAAAAAAACTAACAAGGGAATCCAGAACCTTAACTTGGCACTCAATCAATTGGACCTAATAGACATCTACAAAACACTTCACCCAAGAACCACAGAATATGCATTTTTCTCATCAGCACATGGAGTGTACTCCAAGATCAACCACATACTTGGACATAAATCAAGCATGAACAAAATAGTTCTCAAGGAAACAGTCTAACGTAGCACCTAAAAAAGCTTGTATGTCAAGAGCAATCTAATCCCAGAATCAGCAGATCAATGGAAATCATCAAAACAAGTTCACAGCTAAATGAAATAGAGACTAAAAAAAAAATCATACAAAGGATCAATGAGACGAAAAGCTAGTTCTTTGAAAGGATAAATAAGATTGACAGACCTCTAGCCAGATTAACAAAAAAGGAAGGGAAAATTAAAGCAAACACAATTGAAACAAAAAGGTGATGATAAAATTGATGGTAAAGAAATACAAAAGATTATCAGAGATTACCACAAACATCTGTATGTAAGTAAGCTAGAAAACCTAAAGGAAATGCAGAAATTACTGGCATCATATAACCTCCCAGGATTGAAACAGGAAGAAATTGAAACCTTAAATAGACTAATAACAATCCAAGAAATGGACTCAGTAATAAGCAATGTCCCTGCCAAAAAAAAACCTTTGCCAGACACTTTCTCAGCTGAATTCTACAAGACATACAAGGAAGAGCTGTATCAATTCTATTGAAAGTATTTCAGGCAATTGATAAGGAAGGAATCTCCTTAGCCCATTCTATGAAATTAATATTATCTTGATACTCAAAAATGGCAAAGACTCAACAAAGAAAGACAAGTTCAGGGCAATTTCTCTGATGATCATAGATGCAAAAATTCTCAACACTAGTCTAGCAAATTGCATCCACCAGCACATTACAAGGATCATCCACCATGACCAGGTGGGCTTCATTCCCAGGATACAAGGTTAGTACAACATATGCAAATCAATAAATGTAATCCACCACATAAACAAGTGTAGAACCAAGAACCACATGATTATCTCAATAGATGCAGAAAAAGCATTTTACAAAGTCCAACATTCCTTGTTGATAAAAAAAACTTCCAGCACCTAGGCATCAAAGGAACATTCCTAAAAATAATAAGAGCCATCTATAACAAACCTGTAGCCAATATCATACATAATGAGCAGAAGCTGAAAGCATTCCACCTAAGAACTGGAACGAAATAAGGATGCTCACTCTCACCCCTCCTATTTAACAAAGTACTGCAAGTCCTACCAACAGCAATCAGTCAGGAGAGAGAAATTAGGGGTATCCAAATAGGAAAAGAGGAAGTTAAATTATCCTGTTTCACAGATGATATGCATCTATACCTAGAAAACCCAAGAGAGTGAGTCTGTCAAAAACCTTCTTGCATTGATAAATGACTTTGGTAAAGTCTCAGGAAATATCAGTTGCATGTGTATATAACAAAAACAAGCAAGCTGAGAGTTAAATCAAAAGCACAATCCCATTCACAATAGTCACACACACAAAAATAAAGTATCTCAGCATTCATCTAAACATCTTTCAAAATGAGATGTTTACAATGAGAACTACAAAATACTGCTCAACTAAACTGAAGATGACACAAACAAATGGAAGAACATCTCATGCTTATGGTTTTGAAAAATCAATATCATAAAGATGTCCTTTCCACCAAAGGTGATCTACAGATTCAACACGATCCATATCAAACTACCAGAAATTTTCACAGACCTAGAAAAGACAATACTGAAATTCATATGGAAGCAAAAATGAGCCCAAATAGCTAAAGTGGTCCTCAGCAAAAATAACAAATCTGGAGACATTACACTCCCAGACTTCAACCTTTACTACAAGCCTTCAGTAACCAAGATAGTATGGTACTGTACAAAAATAGATGCATAGACCAATGGAACAAAACAGAATCCAGAAATAAAACCAAAGGCCTTCAACCAACTCATCTTCAATAAAGCTCACAAAAATAAACAATGGGGAAAGGAAACTACATTTAACATTCGGTGGTGGAAAAACTGGCTAAGCACATGCAGAGGAATAAAACTGGACCCATAGCAATCACCGTATACAAAAATTAACACAAAACAGATCAAGGACTTAAATGTGAAACCTCAAACTATAAGAATCTTAGAAGAAAACTTATGAACACTCTCCTGGCCATTGGTCTAGGCAATGACCTCATGGCCAAGTCCTCAAAAGCAAATGTAGCAAAATCTAAAATTGACAGGTGGGACCTTATCAAGCTAAAAAGTTTTCGCACAGCAAAAGAAACCATCAAGAGAGTAAAAAGACGTCCCACAGAATGGGAAAAAAAAAATACTTGCCAGCTAGGCACCCAACAAATGCCTAACATCCAGGTTCTATAAGGAGCTCAAACAAATTGACAGGGAAAAAAAATAATACCATTAAAAATTGGGCAAAAACCATGAATATATATTTCTCAATGGAAGTCATATCATATAAGCAGCCAACAAACATGAACAAATGCTCAGCTTCACTTATCATCAGAGAAATGCAAATCAAAACTACAATGAGATACAACCAGGATGGCTATCATCAAAATGTCAAAAAACAACAGGTGTTGGCTAGGCTATTAGAGAAAAGGGAAAGTTTCTACACTGCTGGTAGGAATGTAAGCTAGTTTGATCTTAGTGGAAAGCAGTATGGTGATTTCTCAATGAACTAAAAATTGAGCTACCATTTGACCCAGTAGTCCCAGATTTGGGAATATACCCAGAGGAACATAAATTGCTCTACCAAAAAGACACCTGCATGTGTATGTTTATTGTAGCACTAGTCACAATAGCAAAAACATGGACCCAACCCAAATGCCCATCAAAAGCGGACTAGGTAAAGAAAATGCGACACATATACATGATGGAATTACTACACAACCATAAAAAAGAACAAAATCATGGTTTTTAGCAACATGAATGCAGACGGAGACCTTCATTCTAAGTGAACGAGCACAGAAACAAAAAACTGAATACTGTATGTTCTCACTCATAAGTGGGCACAAAACATTGGGCATGTAGGAATAAAGATGGGAACAACAGATGCTGGGCACTGCTAAAGGAGAGAGGGCAGGGGAATAAAAGATACACAAACACTCATTTGGTACCATGTCCACTACTGGGCAGGGAGAGGGCTTACTGGAAGCCCAAACCTTGCCTCCATGCAATTTTTTCATATAGCAAATCCTCACAAATACCCCACAACTCTAAAATAATTTTTTTTAAATAGTCAAATTTAGACTAGCTAAAACTGCTGTGACTAGTGGTACTAGTGCAGAATATCCTGGTAACATGGGCCAATGTGAATTACAAGGATAGGTTCTTATCCACATGCTTATACAACAGGTTATATTTGTCAACATATTATTATTCTTGTGATTATATATGATGTCTGAAGACATGGTGTGTGATTGTTTTATGTGCATGCCCCCACTCAGTTCCCCTTTTTAAAGAATGTATATGGGTTGTTATTAATATCTTCTGATTTTGCCTGTTGCTATGGCCTTTACCAGGAAGTTTTATTTTATTTTATTTTATTTTATTATTTATTTATTTATTTATTTATTTTTGAGTTGGAGTCTCACTCAGTCACCCAGACTGGAATGCAGTGGCCACTCCCGGCCACCACACCCTCGACCTGCTGGGCTCCTACGATTCTTCCGCCTCAGTCTTCCAAGTACCTGGAACTACAGGCACGTGCCAATTTTTTTATTTATTGTAGAGATGAGGTCTCGCCAAGTTGCCCAGGCAGGTCTCAAACCCGTGGGCTCAGACAATTCACTCACCTCGGCCTCCCAAAGCGCGGGATTACAGGCTGAATCACCGAGCCTGGCCTTCTTTTTTTTTTAAAGATAAGAAAATGTAGTTTATTTAGAAAGTGAATTGGATCGGGAGACAGAGAGAGAGAGAGAGAGAGAGAGAGAGAGAGAGAGAAAGAGGAGATTCACCTCCCCAAGGTAGGGAAGGGGGCCAAAGCTTAAGAAAACATGGCCACTCCATAGCTTAGCAAGGCAATGGCGGTGATGATCTAGCAATGGCCACCAGGAAGTTCTTACGACAAAACTACCTCAAGTGGTGAGCAGGGAGGACAGATGTGATAGGTGTTGATCTCGCATAATGAAATAATGACATTTATATCCTTCCTGAATAATAGGTGACTGATATCACACTCTTTAAGTATGGAAAAGAAGGTTCAAGACATCATGATATTGCTGAAGCAGAATAGCTGGGCTATGAAGACAACAACAATGATTGATTTCAGTTTTAAAAATGATGATCCTTTGCTAAATCCAAGGGACATTTACTAAGATACTAACATAGATAAAAAAATAAACTGTAATATCGATAAATTGGCATAGAATGGATCAAGTGAAACTTTGAAGAGAAATTTGGAAACAGGTGCCAAGCAGACGAGGTAATTGAATCAAAAACAGCTGCATACCAATATGACACGAGACTCTTCTATGTAACTGGAAATTAATCTATAGGCTGCACTAGATTACTACCTGAAGATGATACAACCTTCATCACTGAACATTCAACATTCATGTCGTGATGGACACAGTACTTCAAAACAATACACAATCAGACATCCAGTCTGCTCTTCTTATTTTCATAACATTCTCTCATTATGAGGTGAGTATATGACATTGTATCTATCGTACCTATTAAGAAGGCAAAGAATCATCATTGGTAGAGTAGCTAATGCTAATAAAACCCTTATAAAACACACACACACACACACACACACACACACACACACACACACAAAAGCAGCAGCCCCTAACTCATCAAATGATTGCTTCAGTTATTTAACCACTCATGGAAGAAGAAATAGTACATAGATAAATTTCGGTGGTGTTTCTAGTATAAAAACACAAGAGGGGTAGCAAATGCTGCAGTAACCACTGAGGTATGTTATTTGTGTATTATAGATGTGATAGTAGTACAATCCACACAGGTCAATTACCCTCAAGTTAATATAGCTTTCATGCATATCATGGATAAAAAATAATATAAAAGAGATCCACAAAGATTTTGTGCAGACAAGGAACTCTGATGAATGTGCTACCTAAATGGCAATTTAAATAATTGTCTAAAAGGCTTTGTATATTTAAAATATTGAAGTTTTTGTTAAAATTTGAGGATGTAAAGATTATATAAATCATCTCTATCCTGTGTGACTGGTCATCAAGATATTAACAAAATGCAAAAATTATTTTAAAAACGGTGGGCAAAGTGAGTAGACATCTTGCTTAAATCATTAAGTGGTTCATTAATATTCATTGTTCATTATCTATTTTGACTCTGAATTAAACATTTTTCAAGCTTTAAAGTGGTAGTACAGTATGTATTTTGTAAACAATTATCTTCCATATCACTTGTCATCAAAATGTTTAGTTTACGGTATTCTTTTGTCTTTAAATGGGAACCCTGACCTACAGTATATCAATGAGTAGGAAAATCACACATCTCTTTACACATTCTAAGATGCATTAAAATAATTTACAACATCTGCAAGAAATTCTGTATCACAGAGTAAACCATAAAAACAGTGATACTTAGCTTGAAGAACAACTGAATTTGGGCATGTGTATTTGGAACATAAGTTTATATTTTAAATAATAAACCCTAACTAAACAGAACCTTTTTGAAGAACTCCTACAACAAATACTTAGTTAATACAAAGAAGATAGCCTTCATTTGATTCACTTTAATAGTGATACACGGTTTTTCACTTGTATTATCTCACTGGATCTCCACAGTAATCGTGGAAATTCGGTAGAAGAGAGGACATTACCCATCTGTTAGAGATGAAGTAACTCAAGATTTGTGAGATCTGCCTGGGGTCAGATACAGTAGTGAGGCTGAGACTGTACCCCAGATCTCCTGAAGCAACATATGCAAAGTGCCTAGTGCTGCCCCTGTTCCTCTGTATGGACTGGATGAAAGATACCTCCTTTTCCCCCTGACTAGCTCAGCACTCTTTTCCACTCCAAGGCACTGCCCAGTCTGATAGCAATAGATTTAATTAATACACAAACTAATTTTAGAGGAAACTTAAATGATACAAAAATAAAGAAAATACAATAAGCCATTTAGTCATAATATCTGCTGTAAATAAAAGGATTTCAGAGATTTTCTGTGGTAGAAATTATTTGTATTTTTGCAATAACAAGTTTCCATTTTTGAATTGGAATGCTTTAGTAACCCATAAGAAGTAAAAGTAACTTCTGGCTAGGCTCGGTGGCTCAACCTGTAATCCCAGCACTTTGGGAGGCTGAGGCGAGTGGATTGCCTGAGCCCACGGGTTCAAGACCCACCCAGGCAACTTGGTGAGACCTCGTCTCCATAATAAATCAAAAATTAGCCGGGCTTGGTAGCACGCGCCTGTAGTTCCAGCTACTCGGAAGGCTGAGGTGGAAGGATCGCCGGAGCCCAGCAGGTTGAGGCTGCGGTGGTTGAGAGCATGTCACGGCACTCCAGTCTGGGTGACAGAGTGAGACTCCAACTCCAAAAAAAAAAAAAAAGTAACTCCTTAGGTGGTACAGGTTGAGCATCCTTAGTCAAAAAATCTAATACCCAAAATACTACCAAATTCAAGACTGTTGGAATACTGGCATGATGTCACATGGGTGATTGAAACAGTGACACCTTTGTTTTCTGATGGTTCAACGTACGTAGTTTTGCTTCATGCACAAAATTATTTAAAATATTGTATAAAATTACCTCAGGCTATGTGTCAAAGATATATATACGAAATATAAATGAATTTAATGTTCACTCTGGGATCCTATCCCAAGCTATCTCATTATGTATATGTAAATATTCCAAAATTCAAAATCCGAAGCAGTTTTGGTACCAAGAATTTCAGATAAGGAATAGTCAACCTGTATATCACTAGAGAAAATGTTTTCTGAGCAAACTATCACGTGAAGGTGCACATCTCTGTCAGCCAATACAGCCATAAATAAAAATGTTAATGAGGTAAAATTAGTCATGATGAGGACAAAACAATATCAAGAAATTGAAAAGTTCTTGTTAAGCTTAATTCATTTTGACATATTTTGAAAAAAAAAAACCCAACAGCATCGTAGCAAATCTTATTAATTAAACCAGAAATCCATTACCATTTTTTGCTTCTGTGTTTTAATTTGTACATCTTTATTCTTAACTTAAGGATAACTATAAATAAAACATGAAAATCAGTGCATTTTCTTGCTCTGCAATAATATGTGTCCTAATCTACATAATACCTCATCTGCCCTCATATTTTGTTTATACTCTAGTACATAACATTAGGGTTTGATGACCTGGGCAATAGGACTTTCCTTACAAAATATATTCATAAATCTGTAATTGGTCAATCAGCTGTTCAGGGAGAAAATTAATGAACCTAGTTTTTTAGCAATATGTTTAAGTTAAAGATTCAAAACATACTTTGAGAAATTTCAAACTGCCAACATTTCCCCCCTGGATGGTCAGATTTTCACCTTATACTCCCTCAGTTTGACTTTACTTATCCTCTGAAAGCTGATTGGTCCTTGCCAAGTACATTTTGAAAGTATGGATAATAAGCTATAATTCAGTAAAGAGCTTCTCTAGGTTATATAAGAATTATGATCACTGTATTTAAAATCTGAATCATATGCAAAAAAGTAAACTATAGCAAGGCTGAAATCCCTCACTTCTACAAAAACTTAAATTTTTATTCTTTATGCGTATCCATTTTGATAAGTGGGTGTTGGTGGAGTAAGCTTTAGACTTGGCTTAGTTCTACAAATACAAAATCTTAAGACATTTTGTCTTCAAGACGTTCTGTCTTTAAAACTCTCTATCTTTAAGACATTCTGTCTTAAAAAACAAAATGTACCACTTCCATGCTATTTTTAATTCTACTCGTTTCATGGCACATTATTTCAAAAAAACATAGAAATTAACACATTTAAATTATGTGCATTCAGATGGGACTCACCTTTAGAGAATCAAAACAGGCCACCACACGACCATTTTCCACATGGCAAAATCTTGGTGGATGGGCAAACTTGCAATCTGCATCAGCTCGAGAGCAAGTTCCTCTCTGAAATTCTCTACAGACTTCTAAAGTCAGCCACTTGGTATCACGAATCAGGGCAACATTGACAGCCGTCATATTGAAAGTAAAATTATAATCAAGCTCACTCTCTTTAGGACAATATTACTGCAGATTGTTAAAGGATTAAAAATGAATTCAAGCTAAATGTGAAGAGATAACAGGTTGCTTTGGTGAATTGTCTATTTGCTAGCACTTAGGTTTTCATTTAAGTCAAATCCGATCCAAGCAAAAAGCCAATCATAAAATAAAAATTGTATCAGAATAGCTAAAAATCAAATTAGAGACCAACTCCTAAGAAGGCAACTCTAAAGGGTAAGATGTTGGACGTTTTATTTTGTTCCTTTGCTGAATTTACTTCAAATACTGGCAGACTTTCAAAAGAATTCTGTGCTCTCCAGTTGATGTTTTCAATTATTCTTGCAAAAAGCATATGCTGCTGGCAGCCCTTCAATTTGTGGAATGGTCTCAGATCAGGGGGAAAAAAGTTTTTCTCCCTATTTATTAGCTTTAAAGAGTAAGATTGGGAAGGATGTTAAAACCTAAAAAAAGTTTTTGTTGCAAAATCAAGGGGAGGGAAAATGACTAAGAACACTGAGAATCACAGAAAAAAGAAATGGACAAGTTGCTGACAGTAAACTACAAGCACACCAGGTTGTGTGGGGGAGGAGGCGAGGAGAGGGCAGGGAAGGGTGTGGTGGGGAAAGGGGTTTATAAAGAGACAGTTCTAGAGTAGAATCCAAGCAGCAGAGTTTTCAGAAAAGGCACTTTTCAGAACCTGCAAGAAAAAAATAAATAAAATTAGCTAAAATAATACAATGCTTCCGTTTCAAACTCTAGATTTGGAAAGAAGTAACCATATCCTATTTAAAACAGGAAGCATCTAGATACTGACAGTGCAACATAGTACAGTCAGCTATTGTCAATGAAAAGGGCATTTCCCAGCATAAAACTGTGTATGTATAGTAAAAGGAAGCAACTGCTTCGATTTGCTGTTGTAGTACAAGACTGGGTAACAACCTCATATGGTTGGGAATGAACATGTAAAATGTGCTTCTGAGACTTAAAAATTTTCATTTAAAAAGATACTGGATTTTTTTCTGTGTGGGCTCTCATAGTCTCTATGAAGAGAAATTAGAACAACTCAGAAGGATGTTTCAGCATATACAAATCACCGTTTGTGAATGTGAACCACTGTTCAGTAATATATTAAATATTGTGCAGCTTTAAGATTTGCAGTTTAACTTAGTGTTGACCAGCAACAATTTTGAGCAACTCAGCTGAGAAGATACATGAAAGGTTAATTTACTGGCATTAAGTCATGAACACATACTGAAATAACACTAAAGCAAAAGTGAGCTCAGAGTATTACAAAAATCAACTAATTGTTAACTTCATAAAAAATTAAAATTCTTTAAAATATTTCATTTAATTTTTGGATAATATTTTCAATAATTTCATAGAATCTGAATTTTCTGTTTGTCTTTTTCATACTCCAGATGAAATATACTATCACTTGATTTTTCAAATATTGAGAAATTAAGATACTAGAAAATTCAAGCAAGCTTATCTATTCAAGAGCAAAACATGTTTTTCTCTGAATCATTCTTCATGGAAAATTTTCTAGAACATATTATATAAAAATGAATACATAAATAAATAGAATGTATTATATGCAGCTTTGCCTTCTTAAAAAATATTGAACATAATTTGGCCTCTAGTTAAAGACTTGGGGTCATTAATATATTGGGAAGTGTTATAGTTGTACTCTTTCAGTGGCACTGTTAATTGTCACATCCACGGTCATTTATCTTACTGCCACAATATCTTCCATAGCGCATTTGCCAGTTCTCCTTTGAAAAACCTAATAGCCAATCATGAATGTTGAATAAGAGTTAATTACCCACTGAAGGAGGGGCCTAAGGGACAAGATGCAGGGCTCTCCTGTAGAAATTCTATGACTGCTCTTACTGCTTTGGGGGCCCTTTGCATCAAATTACATGAAGGACTATGTTCTAGAGGGTTAAGTTTGCAGGCAAATGATCTCTAGAAAAATATTATTTAAAAAAATAACCTGACAGTGGAAATGAAAATCAAAACCACAATGGGATAAGCACTTAACACCCACTAGGATAACTATAACAAAAAAGACAGAAATTGGAGCCCTCATACATTGTGGGTGGGAATGTAAAATAGTGCAGTTGCTGTGGCAAACAGTCTGACAGGTCTTCAAAATGTTAAACAGAGTTACCATATGACCTAACACTTCCACACCTCGGTATATACCCCAAATAATTGAAAACAGGAGTTAAAACTTCTTGTATAGGAACGTTGACTGCAGCATTATTCACAATAGCCAAAAAGTGGAAACAACTCAAGGGTCATCAACAGATGAATGGATAAGCAAAATGTGATATATCCACACAACGGAATGCTGTTTGGCCATAAATAAGAATGAAGTAGTGATACATGCTACCATCATGGATGAACTTTGAAAACATTGTGTTAAGCAAAAGAATCCAGTCGCAAAAGGCCACATATCTTATGATTGCATTTATATGAAAAGCGCAGAGTAGCCAAATCCACAGAAATGGAATGTAGATTAGTGATTGCCAAGGGTTAGGAGGAGGGGAGAAAGTGGAATGACTGCTTAATGGTTATGGGGTCTCCTTTGGGGATAATAAAAACGTTCCGGAATTAGATAGTGGTGACGGTTGCACAATTTTAAAAAATATGCTATAACCCATTCACTGAATCATATACTTTAAATGGATGAATTAGATAGTACATGAATTACTTCTTAATAAAACTGTCTTTTTTTTTTTAGTCTTAAGAGACACGACAACCAAAGAAAAGCGTGATGAATGATGGGATTAGCTATCTCAAGATTTCTGAGGTTCTCCTTAGACACAGACTTTTCTCAGTAGTGTTACTTAGTTAACTATCAAGAGTAAATTAGTTCTATACTGTAACTGACAATGTATTATGAAAAGTACTCTGAAAGTATGTTTATATTCAAAGACATATTCCAACTTAATCCTACAACTAAATTATACAGGCTGCCTGAACATATTTGAAAGAAAAAAGAAAAATAACAAAAGAAAAGGAGTGTGTGTGTGTGTGTGTGTGTGTGTGTGAGAGAGAGAGAGAGAGAGAGAGAGAGAGAGTTTCTCAAAACATAAACAGTGAGAGTCTGGAGAAAATTTTTCTTACAAAGGTCTGTCAAGTATAGAAACAGATAATAAATAAGAAATTTGACTTTTAAACTTTTACAAATGAAAAATGCAAACAGGAATTGGCCTCTGGTCTTTTTATGTGAGATTATAGATGGGAGAAGAAGGAATTTTCTTTTTCTTTCTTTTTTTTTTTTGGCCTGTAACCTCTGATGGGACCATGGCCAATTCCTCAAAGCTGTTCTAGCCAGCACGTATCTTCCTTCAAACTGAAACTATTTGGGGAGCTGGTTCAGAAGAATCTAGGTGGAACAACTCAATGGGGCTAGCACAAGGATAGGAAGAAGTTCTCTCATGCAGCTCTGCTTGTCAGGAGAGATGACAGTCTTCCCTGTATTAACTTTGAAGATTAACTTTGTTTGGGACATAATACAGCTTTATCTTTAGTACCTTAGACTTGTGTAATAGGAATACATTTTTGCTTCTTATGATTTATAGTCCCCTAAATTAGACCAGGAAAAGTCACCACTTCTTAGTGCATTTGTACTTTATTGTACTTGCAGTATACAAGTACTTATATTTCGTTGATCTTTGGGTCTCTCAATAATGCACCAAAGCATGAGTGAAACCCTGAAAATGTAGATGACTGAAAGAGCTTATAAAGGTTAAATTACTTATTTGAAGTTACAAAGCCTGAAGTGGTAGAACCATAACTCCAGGCAAGATTGTCTGATTCCAAATTTCATGCATAGATCTGGCAGAGATATGTCATAGAGATCACTTCTTATCTCCCTCTGCAATCGTAAACAAGGAAAATCAGTCGTTTTTCTGAAGTACTTATGGTTCCTTTTCAAAATTACATTCATGCCTGATGTTTCACTATTTTCATAATCTCCCTGAGTTGTGCTGGGCCAACATTTATCTAGCATCTACTATGTGCCAGGCACTGTTCAAGATGCTGAACAAGATTGATAAGGTTTCTGCTCTTGTGGAACTTCCTGTACACATTTAAATAGAGAAGTAACCTAGGGGCACAGAGAAGTGAAATGATTATTAGAGCTTCTGAAAAACTGGAAGCAGACACTATACATTCTGACTTCAACACAAATCTTTAATTCATTATGAATGATACACCAAGCTCCATGACTTAAAAATACTCTTAAACACGCACTCAAACACTACTGCATAGAAGTTAGTCATTCAGAGATATACCTTGAAATTACTCCTACTAAGTCTGTTGCTCTCTAGATTCCTCTTGGAGAGAGTACTACTGTTCTCACCTTACAGACGGGGAAACGGAGGTGGAGAAATTGTAGGTAATTTAACTTGCACAACTTTATGAAGCTAGTAGGAGATGAAGCCATAGTTCAAACTCACAGAGTCTGACTTCAGAGCCCCTGCCCTCTTAACCATGCCACAATACTGTGTTACTCTTACGGTATGTATCACATTCTTCCTCATTCTAGCTGACTGGGCCCTTTACTTTTCTCCTTTTTTCGACTGTAAACTCCGGGAGAGTAGAAGTAATGTCTTACTCAGTTTTCCTGGCTCTATCTTGTCATTGGAAGATAGAATGCTATGGCATTTCCCAGAATTTTTATTTTGAAAGCTAGAAAGATTAACTGGTAACTTAGCATTAACCCTTCTGTTGTATAATGCTAGAAAGGAGTTTTGTCAGTTGAGCACTTTATAGGCTGGCTGAGTTTTGGTCATCTCTGTCAGTTTTAAAGCAATTGGACTTGTAAAGTTGAGTATTTTCTCACCATTCTAGCCTTCAAATTGGAATGAAAAGACCTAGGATTCTTGATACATAGCATTCACTCTCCATAAATAATTATCTATTCCTGCTGATTTGATAGCAGCAAGATCTTATAAAAATATGGGATACTCAAATGATTTATGTTTATATCTTTGGATAGTTAATTTTTGCCCAACTATGGGTGTAACGAAACTGAACTGGTGCTAGGAGTGAGGGCAGGGGACATTCCACTCTGAGCCATAGAAGAAATTTTCCCTAAGCATTCTTCCTTAGAAATATAATGGTTGATATTTACTTTTAATTGATATTCATCTACAAACATCTTAGATAAGATACAACATAAGGAAAATGTAAACTCTATTTTAAAATTACATGCATACTAGAGTCACTATTAAGTACATGTTTTGAAGAAAAGTACTCTAGATTCTTCTTCTTTTTTAAGGATTCATGTCTTTTCTCATGGATGTTATCTCAAAGGGAAAACAAAAGAACAAAATGTTTTCTGCTGATCTCATGGAAATAGTAACTTGTTCCAGAGTGATTTGCAAGGCCACCGCCGGCAGCTATCTTTGCCTTACTTTTCCTATACTTTTCTTGTCGCCTCCTTTTCTTTTACTTTCCCTCCATAAGTCAACCCATTACATGAAACACTGCCAATGCCTTGTCAGAAGATCACAAAGATATAATTTGGCACCTAAAGCAATCAATGAAGAGGTCTTCCTTTAAATGTATTTATTAGCCTCCTGAATAAACAGCAAAAACAATGTTTTCTTTCTTTCCATTTTAAACTGTCCTTACATCTGCATTACCTCTGAATTTCTTGTGGACATTTATTTTGGCTCTACAAATATATGACACACCTGCCATACACTGCTTGAATTGGCAGGCTGACAAGATTTAAAAGCCTTCAAGTTTTAAAATTTGCTTCAAGTTCTATTTTCCTCATGTGTTTTGGTGAGTGGTCCACCACAACATGTACTTTAAGGCATACAAGAAATGCTCGGCACTGCAGAGGGAAACCATGATTTCATAGTCATCCTATAGAAAACCAAGTCTTCTGCCCGGATAAAAATAGTCATAAAAATAGGGATATTTTGCCTATGTGCAGAACTTTTTCATTAAGGGTTTTTTAAAAAGCTTCAATGCATTTTTGTTTTCAAAATACTCCCAGGATAATAAATCTCATACTCAAAACCAGGTAAGTCAAGTTATTCTATTTCATAAAGCAATTAAACAACCCACCTCAGTTCATATTATCATCACAGATGAAAAAAAAAGGCACTACAAGGTCTCTTTTCAAAATAGTTTTAGGAATGGATGTTACTGGCATTTTTGACAAAAGAGTTCATCTTTTTTTAAAGGTGTGTCTTTTTTAATAATATGAGAACTTGCTGATAAATGCCATTTGAATATTTAAAATGAACACAATTCATTTCGCAGTAAAGCAAACAAAAACCTGGATTCTAAATGTCATCATTATTAACTAATACTATTTAAGTGTTTGATTATGGGCATGGGACAGAAATCCCAATGCCATTAAAGGGTCTTTGTCTCCAACAACTGAATTTAAACTTGAAGACAACAGCAACTTAACATATTTGGAAATTACTATCCTATAATGCTCAAGCATTTGAGATAAATGAAATACAAAATGAGTCACAAGCTTCATTTAATATAAGGATATTTTGCCTATGTGCAGAGTGATTTTGTTGATAATGCATTCAACAAATTATTTACTATGACCCAGGCCCTGTTCTAGATGCTGAGGAAACAAAGTTGAACAAGGCAAGATCCTTGTCCTTTGACTTGTACATTCAAGTGGTGGCTTGTACATTTAGGTCGGTGAGGATGAAGGAGAGGGGCAGAAAATAAACAAAGAAATATAACCATTGTTCATTTTATCCATTCAACAAGTACTAATTATCAAGGCAAAGGAGACCTTCAAAAATGTTCATGTGGGAAAATATCAATCAACAAATATATTTTGTACACCAACTATTTGCACAGGCCTGTGTCACATGCTTCTTGGTAATCAGAAAGACTTTAAGGCACTGCATCCACACCCATGAAGTCCCTAATTTAGTTGGAGAGGTAAGAACAGTATATATGAAATATAAGCAAACAACACAGACAAGAGCAAAATTTAGTAATGTTAACAAGTGTGATGAGAGTTCTGAGAAGAGAATTATCACTAAGGCCTAGAGTAGTCAAGGGAGTTTTCAAGGAGAAGAAAAGGGCAACTGGGCCATAAAGAATGAGAAGGACGTAGGTGGGAGTGGAGGGGCAGAGAGCATTCCTGGAAAGAGGAACGGCATGACTAAAGGCTGGAATATCCAACTGGGCATAGGCATGTGTAGGATGGCGAGCATACGTGGGCTGGTTAGGATGGCAGGTTTATCCTGGGAAAAAGAAATAACATGTGGGTGGCTTCTGATGAACCTGGAAAGTGACCCAAGGAGGGAATATTTACTATAGAAATAGGAGCCTCTCTCAAAGACTTTAATCAGAGTAGAAATTGAGTGGCCATAAATGCAGAATGTTAACAATGATCTGCCCTTGGAAAATTGTTTTATTTAAGGAGCCCACAACACACAATCAGAGTAAAGTTCACATATCCGATATACTCTGGAAGAGCTAAAGATGAAGGGAAAGTGGACAAAGGTCAGAGTATTTCGCTCTACTTTACAGGCCCCATGAGCCAGGAAAGACAGTGATTCAAGCCTGGCATAAAAAGCAGATTGAGAAACAAACTGAAAGTGAAGCTTCTTGTTTACATTTTGCTAACTATCCATTTATCAATGACTCCAGTTATTAAGGACACATAACAGCATTCTTATTTTCTGAATTAACTGAAATACTTTTCAATCTTAACAATACAATACTAATTCTTTAAAAATGTATTTTAAATTTCAATTAGGATTTTTTTTCCAGTTAGATTTTGCTAGAGAAATAAGTTCATGCCTGGAGCTAAATGTAGACAATAACTTTTTAGCTATAATGGCATCCTGTAAATTCCTGCTATAGGGCTTTAACCAGCACCCCAGTGGTTTAAAAGAGCTCATGCTTCTCCCAAAGTACATATTGAATTAAATAGAATTGAATTTTTGGGGCCAATGTACTCACTGATAAGATTTGTTTGAACATGCACTGTTCACTTACCCCATACCAACACACAGGCACACATACACACACGTACATACACACACATTGCAAAATAATAATCAAATGCTATCACTAAATGTTTATTCACCCTTTAAATACTTATAAACAGCCCAAGTAATTCTCTAGTCAAATATGGATCACATAAAGATGACTATTTGTCAGAGAGGTAAACTAAGTTAGCATCTATATGATTTAATTGCATAAAGGAGTAATCACTGTTTCTAGTAGGCATCTAGTAAGGGCTTCCTCGCCTGAATTCATCACTAGCATTATAGCCAATAAATTCAGATTCCCAATCTCAATACTAAGCACCCACTCTTTATTAGGAACACTTATAAAACTAGTGAAATGACAGAGAAAAAAGCTTCGTGATTGAAAATGTTGGGAGAGGAGCAAATGTACTCTGATATCAAAGACTAATGCCAACGTGCTAGTAGATTTAAAGGAGGTTTTCTGAAAAATAGCATTTTCTAGGACAGTGTATACAAGTGCTCTCTTTATGTCTGAAGCTTCTGTTTCTAGAAGCATTATTTCACATTCATATCATGTATATGACTGAAATATATATCTATAAACCAACTGCTTAGAGTTCACTGGAGAGCTAGATGCTTTGCTAATGAGTTAAGAGTGAAATGTTGGGGGCACAGACAGAACAGAATCTTAAGTTCTACATTTCCCAATCATCACACAGGCCTGAGAGTATCCTTCTTTAAAGGCTTCAAAAATAAGAATTTAATTTTTCTCTTGATATTATTAAGTGATTTATGCTGGACTGGAAATTACAGGCCTTTCTTTATAGAAAAATTAGAACTGTTAAAATATCTTTTAATTGAATTTTTGACAAGTAGTCAATGGTCTTGTTAACACTAAAGAAGGGTGTGTAAATATAATATAGTCATTATAAAGTCATCTTCCTGGTCCCGAAAGAATAGTTCTCTTCTATCTTCCAAGGTCAATCTCAACGAATCTTAAAGGAAGGATTTTTTTTAAAAAACCCTGACTGGGGACGGGGAGACACCCCTTATCAACAAGGGTGTCTGAACGATGCATATTTGTATACCTAACCCTTAACTGTACCTCACAATTTTAAAATAAAAAAAGTTAAAAAAAAACCCCAAATACAGTAAAGCTGCAAAGAAGATTTTAATTATACTATGAGGTTGGAAAGCAACACCTTAACCCCATAATGTACTACTCATCTTCAATAAGAACAATTCTATGAAATCTATTTCAATTCTAGTTTGCCTCAGTAAATGAGAGAATAACTTATGTGCCTACTTTTGCAAGACATGTAATTTAAATTAAGATTTTAGGTATTAAAAAAAGGGGTGTGGATAATCAAGTACACATTAAATCTGAAAATACTCCACATAACTCTAAATGAGTTGGCAACGGAGTTATCAAAGCAGTGTGGGACAAAGCAACCTATTGATTACTTCAACCTTGAACGGAGGCCCAGAAAAGTTCATTGACTTGGCTAAAATGCCTGAAATTTTTAGTGTACACATGAAGAGCTCATGCTCTAATTTCATCATATCTGATATCTTGGCAATTCGTGATCAGAATAAATAAGCAGAGTCCAAAAAATTTAACCCAGTTTTCCTGGTTCATTTAGTTTCCTTCATTGACAGCTCATATTTATATTGGAGCTTAATTCCTGGCTACAGAGGTATTTTTGCACTACTAAAAACCAGAAAAGCACTCTCTTCAGCTTTAAATCCCTGGGGGAAACAATCCCTTACTACTGAGGTTATAAGGATTCATTCACCTTTGTGGGTCTGTGTTTTCCATTAATTCCAATGCAACTGCCTTGACACCCTCTTTCAGTTTCAGAGAACACCACCTTCTTTGCATACATGGCTTTGTACCAACTGCCGCTCTACTGTAGGTTGACCAAACGTTGGACTCTGCTTTTTTTTTTTAATCATGCTCTATCTAATCCTCTCTATTTTCTAAAGGCTGTTAGAATTAGATACAGTTTAGTTATTTAAGACCAAGGGACTCTCTTGGCCAGAGCTTGTTACAAAACTTGTAAGATCTGGCGCATTTCTTCTGACAAACAAATACTTGTTTTTGTCCTCTGTTTTTCCTGTTTCTACCTCTGAGAGCCCATTTCTCCTGTTATCCTCTGGTCAGGATAAACAGACTACCTGCAAAATAGTATGTATGTTAATTTCTAATCAACTAGGATACTGGAAATTTTACTAAGAATTCCAAGAGTGAGTTTAGGACCCCCAAAATAACCACAAGAATACAATAAAGAAGATAAATTTGCTTTGCTAAGCACATTGTATGATGTATTTTAAAGTCAGTATATTGGTTTTTAACTAATAAGTATTTAATAATAGCTAACATTTATGGAGTTCTTATTCTGTGCCAGACACTATGCTGGACATTTTATATTAATTATCTCATTCAGTCATTCCCAATACCCTATGAGGTCCACACTATTAAGGAACAATGTTAAAGTCTCATTTATAAACAAAATCTATCTCTCACAAATTTCATTTCTAGACTTGTCACCAAATAGTTGTACTGTATTTTCAGTATTTAAAATTCTCAGAAATCATAATAGAGTCATCAATACAAATAAAAAGACTACAAATTCTTAATTTTCTTTCCAGCTTTCTGTAATTGCAATATGAAATCTTACTACTCCCATCCATAGAAGCCAGAGGAGACTGAATTGCTTATAATTTCGGGCATATATCCTTTCATGTATGTCTGGCAAATAAGTTAGAAAATGCTTGACACACTGAGTTTGAAATCACCATTCCAAAGAACATGTGGTCCACAAATCTGGCACCCAGCTGGCAGAAGGGAAGCATAAAAGCCTTTAGGTATAGTAAATTCCTCCCCCAATAATAAAATTATCCTACCAAAAAAATGGTTATCCAAATCAAAGTTTTCAATTTGAGCCAAGATTTAGAAAATATGAAAAAATATGAAGTTATAATTTTACAATGAGGCTGCCAGTGTCTTCAAAATGTCTGTTCTCTCTGTTGCTAACTTGTAAATTTGCTATTTTGAAATCTGGAGTATGCAAACATAAAGAGAAGACAAAGTTAAAAATATATATATATTGCCACAAGAGAATCTCAGGACAAGATCTGAGTAATAGCCCACACAAAAAGGCAGGGTTTTGAAAATAAAACTCAAGAAAAATGCTGAAGTCAAACCAGCAAGAAATAGTATGTACATCAAGGTAAGTACCATCATATATGAAAAGTAAGAAGATACCTGTAGACTAAGAATCCTTGCAAAAAACCAACTCAGCTTAAGTGGTCAGGCAAAAAAGAAGGAGGAAGTAGAGGAGGAGGAGAAGTGGTGATTTAAATAGTAGGTTATAGAGAGCATTTACATTTATATTGAGGTGAAGAGAATATCCATCAAAGCTGATGAATTCCTATAGTGTAGTTACCATGCTGTTTTCACCCTTTTTTTTTTTTTTTGACTCAGAGTCTCACTCTGTCACCCAGGCTGGAGTGCAGTGGCACACTCATGGCCACCACAGCTTCAACCTTCTGGGCTCAGGTGATCCTTCCGCCTCAGTCTTCCAGGTAGCTGGAATCACAGGCATGCGCCACCATGCCTGGCTAATGTGTACATCAATTTAAAGTCATGTGTACACATTATAGGGGTGATGAGAAAACTAAGGTTAACATTATGTCATCTATATCACCAATTACTGAATGACTTAAATGATTAAACTTGACAGTGATATAATTCTATATATACACAAGGGGAACGAAAATGCCTTGATTCTGTTTAAAATAACAGTATAATCCCATAAAAGATCATAAAGGTTCTCAGCAAATACAAATTTCTTCAACTCATGCTGACATAAAACGACTTAAATTTCCAGGATCCTAATATGAATGGTATTATCAATTAAATGTACTACTAGACACTTGTTCCACTAAAAATACTCAAGTTTCAAGCAACAAAGCAACTTTCACATTAGTAATCACTGAAACAACACAACTCAGGTTTTCAAGTTTGTGAAAAGTCAAATAAGACTCATTCCAAGGAAAAAGAACTTTAAGAATTCTAGAATTGGAAGTAATTCTCAAAGATCAATGCTAGCTCATTACCTTTAGGCAGGTACATGAAGACCTGTAAATTATTCAGGGTAGGTGGCTTACATCCAGTTATTGAATGCATATCAATATAGTTATCCATAATTAACCTTTCATAAATATAGTCACTGAATAAATATATATTAAGGACTAACTCAGGATGTCTAGAGCACAAAAATGGCTAAGTCACAGTCCCTCATGTTTACATTTTATTTTCAAAATTTCAAACACATTTTTCAAAAAAAAACCTTAGTGGATAAATACATGATTTTAGGAATCCTCGTGTTATATATCCTTAATTTATTTTAAATGCATGTTTAGGTCCACAAGGTTATTAAAGAATAAGATGAACCATAATATCATTAGAAACTTGTCTTGGTCCATTTTTTTGTTGCTATAACAGAATTCGTGATACCGGGTAATTTAATACAGAAAAAAGTTTATTTTGGCTCATGGCAACCCTTCTGGTGAGCGCTTTGTGCTGCTTCAATTCATGGTGGAAAGTGGAAAGTGGAAAATGGAAGGGCAAGTGAACACATGTGAAAGAGGGGGGCAAAGGGGCCCACCTACTTCATAACAAACCACTTTCGTGAGAACTAACTTAGTCTTAAGAGAATTGCATTAATCCATTCATGAGGGTGGAGCCTTCATGATCTAAATCTTAAAGACCCCTTAACTCTCAACACCATTACATTGGCCATTAAATTTCAACATTAGTTTTGGTGGAGACAAACCCCATCCAAACCATAGCAGAACCCATGCAATCTTTGACTGTGTAGTTCGGGAATCTTTCCATTATCTTTTGAGATATAATTCTGTCTCTCCAACAAGCATTCATGTGATTTTCCTACAATTCAAAACTGACTCTCTAAAGAAAGGTTTCCAAAGCCTTAATTACCGAAATACTTTCCTTGTAATGCCTCCTCTTCATCACCCCCTATCATTTCAGCATGTACTACAATATGACTTCCACTTCCATCATTCTATTATAACTGTCCTTGGGCCGGGTGTGGTGGCTCAAGACTGTAACCCCAGCACTTTGGGAGGCTGAGGCAAGGGGAGTGTCTGATCTCAGGGGTTCGAGACCAGCCTGGGCAACACGGCAAGATCTCATCTCTACAATAAATCAAAAAGTTAGCTAGGCGTGGTGGCACATGCCTGTAGTTCCAGCTACTTGGAAGGCAGAGGTGGAAGGATTGCCGGAGTCCAGCGGGTAGAGGCTGTGGTGGCCGTGAGTGTGCCACTGCACTTCTGTCTGGGTGACAGAGTTAGACTCCAACTCAGAAAAAGAAAAAAAAAAAAAACATTGTCCTAGATTCAATGACTGTATTTAAGAATAACACTAATTTGAATTAAATATTACTTCCCCAAGCACAATATTTGGTACAACTAGGTTGTCAATAAATACTAGCTGAATTGAAAATAATATAAATATTAAAGGTGGTATGTACATCACATAGTAGTTACCCATGAAACAAAACTTCAAATTGTCAGTTGTATACACAAGTAAGGATCTGTAATTATTTGCAAAAACTATTTTTTTCTTTCATTTGTTTCCCAAATATTTAAGTACTATGTACAAGGCATTGAACATGTTTCTTGTTCGTATAAATTTTAATAGTCTAACAAGCTATAATTTCCATGCCACACACTTAATAAACTTGTTTACAGAAAGAGGAGTACAACATAAATTTACATTTTAAAAATATATTTTAAGGTCTCATAGAATTATAGAATGTGCTTCCTTAAAAAGGGAGAAATACTACTCGATCTTCTAAAACCAGCTTCTGAATTTCATCAAGCAAAAAATTCAATGTGTGCTTAAAACACTGTTCAAACAGATCTCTCCACCATAAACTCTTTATATCATAGTTGTGTATTTATTTCTGTGAACTCTATCAGAGCAGAACCTAGCCTGGTGCCTGACATTTAATAAGCATTTTATCCACTTTTTTTTCCACTTTGCAGATGAGGAAACTAATACCTAGAAAAGTGAAGAAAGTATGTTGTTGTGTAGTGCATAAAATAAGGTTTAGAATCACAAAGACCTGGATTTGACTCTTTGTCAAGATATTTAATTTCTGTATCGCAATTTCCTAGCAGGAATAAACCATATGACAGATGTGCAAACACCTTGTGTGAAGTAGGCACTCAGTAAGTCCAAGATCCCAGTTAATGACATCAAACTGATATTAAACAAGGTAGGTGGGTGCTTAGGAATTGAAAGAACTGAAAAAAAATGAGCAAATGGTGGTATTCATTTGATATTTTAGGCTTGACTTTAGCCAAAATAAACATTTAAATAAACTCTATGTGGGAGAGTGCAAAGGACCTAGATGGAAAAAAGCAAACAGTTGCCCTAGGGACACAAAACAGAGCTGATGTAACAGCATCCTTAGAGACTAGAGTAAAACTTACTCAGATATTAGCAATATCAGTTAATTAAATAGGTAAAAGTTTTATATAATCAAAATAAAAGTATAGTGCTTCACAGTGGCACAAACAGAACAAATGAAAGCAGTACTTTTTCTAGATCCTTCTAAAAGAAAAAGTAATTTTAAAATAAGTCTCATGGAAAATGGGAAATTTTGACAACTTGGTACTGACTTATAAGAACCAAAGAGAAAAAAAAATAAGTGTCCCTCTTCTGTGAAACTCAAAAGATATCTCGTATAGCATAGAGGTTGAGAATAGAATTCTGGAACCAGAAGGCCTTGTTATTAATTCTACTTCTTACCTACTAATTGAAAGGCTCGGACAAGTTACTTAAATAATCTGGACTTGAGTTTCCTCATCTAAAAAATGGTGTCAATAATAGTATCTATTTCATAGGGTTGTTTTTAGATTTATAGATTGGAATTAGTTAATGTTTATAAAGGGCTTAGAACAGTGTCTGGTACAAAGTAAATACTCATTAAGCGTTTCTGAAATAAATCACCTGAACTCCCCTTGTTCAATATGAAAACAGATATCTGACAAGCCTCATCTCACTACTTTACAATGACTAAGTTTTTTAAAAACGATTATCTATGTATTTGTTCTGAAACCATCAAGGTCCTTATATAAACACATAAAATGAGAGACTCTGGAGATGAATGGAGACGAACAAGAAAAATATGAAGGTAAGCAGTTCATTTGTTTTCTATTTTCCAGAAGGATTTATAGGTAAAAGCTATATAGAGACACATTTTAGCTTAACATAGTGAAAGGCCTTCTCACGCCTTGAGCTTTTCAATAGTGTGTTGAAATGCTTCACTGGGTGGTATACTCCTTCTCATTGGGTTTCTGCCACACTGGTTGGGAATACAGATTAGAAACCTCAAAATCAGCACACAAGGCTAAGATATTATGAGTCACTAGCTTATTATTACACTATCACGAAGGAAGTATATCTCTAACTTGTATGCAATGCATTTGATTTTTGGTTGACACAAAATACAGACAAGACAGTCTCTTCCCTCAATGAGCTTATAATCTAATTGGAAAGATACCTCCCACGCAAAACTATTAGAAGCAGCATATCATTCAGTAAAAATATAAAATGACAAGCTGTGTTCTCTTAGAATACGCTTTCTTATCCAAAGGTAGTATTTCTCGCTGGGCTCAGTGGCTCAGCCTGTAATCCCAGCGCTTTGGGAGGCCAAGGTGAGTGGATTGCCTGAGCTGGTGGGTTCGAGACCCGCCTGGGCAACTTGGCGAGACCTCATCTCTACAATAAATCAAACAGTAGTCGGGCGTGGTAGCACACGCCTGTAGTTCCAGCTATTTGGAAAGCTGAGGCGGAAGGATTGCCGAAGCCCAGCAGGTTGAGGCTGCAGTGGGTGGGAGCGGCCACTGCACTCTAGTCTAGGTGACAGACTGAGATTCCAACTCAAAAAAACAAAAACAAAAAAAATTACCAAAAAACAAAGGTAGTATTTCTTGTAAATCATAATAACTATATGTATTTGAAAAAAAGAAATAATCACTGCAAAATTCCTATTTTCCCTTAACATAAATGGGAGTATTTTATATATGACAAGATCTCCCCAGTGCAAAACATTACATTGACAGCAGAAGATCCTAAAAATGGAGGAAATAAGAGTAAAAATAATGAACTTACATATTTATATTATGTATAAGAATCTGTGCTTTCTATCGGCAGTTGAGTTGTTCAGTCATAAACACAAGCAGACCTGAAGCTAAGATGCATTCCCTCACATTTTTGCTTTAATATGAAAGCCTGAGTCATAGACTTACAAGGTGGGCAGTGATGATCTACAGTCCAACTCCTTCATTTTTCAGAGAAGACAACACGACTACAAAGAGTAAATACTGTGGTCACAGTTCAAAGAGTTAGTGACAGAGTCAGCGCAAGAGCTAAGTTCTGATAACTAGAGTTGAATATTTTGTTCTACACTTTGGAGAAAGTTCCAATCTTAATATGTTTCCCAATCTCTTTCTCTCTCTCCCATTCTCCTCCTCCTCCTCCTTCTCCTCCTTCTTCTTCCTCCCTCTCCTCTTTCTCTTTACAGATAAACTCAATTTTCATGGCTCGAGAATACTTGTGATCATAAGAACTGAAGCAACTATGTCTCTATTTTAAAACCATTGTGTTATTTGAATGGGAAGGTGAAATAAATGCTTTCAAAAGTTCAGAAGAAAGAGAGTAATAGCCTCATTTTTCATGACAGACTATAAAACTGGGAACCTACTAAGGAAGTTATTGGTACTCTTCACATTTGATGCAAATTAGCTTTTATGCCAATGCAAGCAAGCATCAAAGTCCAAAAAAAAGCGGAAGTTAGAATGAGTGACAGATACTGGCAGCCAACTGGTGGAAGAACACTGCAAATTTTTTCAGATACCAAGGAAAGACACAGCCACATATCAGTACATGTATGCTATACTGCCATAAACTTGTGGGGGGGGGAGGTATTGTTGGACTTGGGGATGGAATCTTATGTTTGTTGACTGAAAAGGAGTTAAACCTACCAAGAAACTGTACTGAATACATGACACAGTTCTTTCCTATATAAAAAGTTCTAGCTGGGCTCGGTGGCTCAGCCTGTAATCCCGCGCCTTTGGGAGGCTGAGGTGAGTGGACTGCCTGAGCCCGCGGGTTCGAGACCCGCCTGGGCAGCGAGACCTCATCTCTACAATAAATCAAAAAATCAGCCGGGCGTGGAAGCGCGCGTCTGTAGTTCCGGCTACTCGGAAGGCTGAGGCGGAAGGATCGCCGGAGCCCAGCAGGTCGAGGCTGCGGTGGCCGGGAGCGGCCACTGCACTCCAGTCTGGGCGACAGAGTGAGACTCCGACTCAAAAAAAAAAAAAAGAAAAACCAAAGGAAGTACATGAGGTGATTTACATTTAAAGTTTCATGAAAGAAAGGAACTTAATTATGCACTTTCATTTACTTAAATATTACTAAAACGTGTGTATCAATATGCCTATAATTGGTAGCTAACTATATATATACATTGACAATTAAAATAAGGGATTGCTTTTCATAGAAAAGGAATTTAATTTAGTTGGATATTATAAACCTGTTCTCACTGTTATCCATACACGGTAAGCCCAAATGGTTAAAACTTATGACCAGGCACCACTTAGTGGCAAATAACAGAATTGCAAGCATAGTGGTTGGTTGAAAATAAGCAGCCCATGTAAAGATACTTTTGCAAACACAATTTAAGAATAAATACATCCATAAGGGTGCCTCATCCTAATCCAGGTGAAGTGAAGTCCAATTGGAGGCCCAAAACTTCACCTGTATCTAAACCACCTATGTACACAATCCTGACTTGTACCCCACAACTTTAAAATAAAATTTTAAAAATAAATAAAATTGTAATACTCAATAAAAAAGAATAAATACATATCCCATAAAATGCCAAAAATAACTAAAGCCATGCCTTTACCATGACTGCCTTTTTCTTGTTTTATTTTTCCTTTGCTTATTTAATATATATACAGATTATTAAAACTGAATTGCAAAGCCATTCTTATCAGTGTGTAAGCTTTAGAAATGAGTGGATTTCACATTCATAATCTATCAAACATTATTTGTATATATACTAAAACTAACAAAGGTTATGTTGTCATTGTACTTAAAAAAGAAGTTGACTGCAATTGTTTAAAGGGTTAAAGAAGAATAATGTGGCTTGAGATTATTAACATAAAAATGAATGCATTAGAAGAAATAGCTTATCCTCATCAGTTTTATGAAAATTAGAAAGCTTTCAAAATCAAGTTCTATTGTCCAAAATCAGTAGACATACAATAATAGATTCAACTAATAAAAATACTGAGTGAATGTTTGAAAAATCGTGGTTACTGGAAACCACTTTTGATAGAAAATTTTTTTCAAAGTACAGTCCGTTTTTTTTTTTGTATCAGTAAACAGCATATAGTAAGCCTAATTAAATCTGTCTTTCATTACTAAAGAACTTGGGGAATGTTTTCTTAATCTGAATCCCTGGTAAATTCATATTTTAATTTTCCTAATGATCAAATACAAACAAGATTCATGTCGACTATGAGGTTCGGACAGTTGGGTTCCAATTAATTAATATCTCACTATATTTGACAAAATGTATCAGTGGCACCACTGAAAAGTAAAAATACGATCCTACAATGTAAATAAATATATCTTATGATGCCAAGCTAAAATCAAGAATATCTGCTCTTCACAAATGCAAAGGTTAATAAAATAACAATAAAGAATGAAGGAACTTTTGACTTTCACATCTAAGTGGGAGCACAGAAGTGAGACTTAAAACCATAGAAAAACATTAATTCCATATGCCATTTATTTGCTAAGTTAGTCATGATAATAAAAAAAATTCAGGAAGACCATTAGTGATAAGTGAAATGGTACTGTATAACTAAAGATGGAACCACAAAAGTATTACTGCATTTGCTATCCAAATACACTGGTTATGCTTAAACAGAGGTTAAAAATGCTTGTTTTAAAACCATCTGATGCAACAGAAATGCTATTTTCTAAAAGAAGACGAAAAATGAAATGATAAAGCAAGAGGAAAAGAGAAGGAAACAATTTAGGAAAAAGGGAACTAACATAGACTTTTAGTGTTGAGCACATGGTAGGTTTTCAAAAATATGTTAGCATAAAAATGGGATTTAATACGGAGCCTATCAAACAAACTTCCTCTGGTAAATCACCTTGAGGGAGAGAGACAGAGACAGAGACAGAGAGAGAGAGAGAGAGAGAGAGAACCCCCAAAAGCCTGGAATGTCTTCTGGAGGGCAGACTCATTAGACTCATTGTAGTACAGGCTTCCCCGGCTAAGTAAGTGTTCTAGGAACCCATTAACATCAGTGTACCAGCTAGCGTTGTTGTGAGAGGCTGTATTCAGCATCAGTGAATTTTGGGGGGAGATTCTTTCAACACATTTACCCATTTCATAATGAATGGTTTAGGAGCACACACCTGCCCATATCGCACTGAGTGTTCAATAGTTTTTGACTAAAAATGGCATGGCCCCCATATCCCATCCTCCTTATTCATCTGATCTCGCCCTGCACGACTTTTGTTTGTTTGTTTGCCTCCCCAGATAAAAAAAGTCCTCAAAGGGAGACATTTTGCCAATGTGGAAGAGGTGAAACAAAAAAACGGCAGAATCACTAAAAGGCATCAGAATTGATGAGCTCAGAAACGGTCTTAAGCAGTGGAAAAAGTGACTAGATAGGTGTATTGCATCAAACGAAGAGTACTTTGAAGGTGAAGTTTAAACATGCAAAAATAAATATACAAATTTGTATCAATAAATTCCAGGTTTTGGGTCCCCCATATATATATATATATATATATATATATATATATATGTAAACAAACATATATATGCATATATATTTGGGGCACATCTTATAAACTGTAAGCTACTACGTACTTTGCTACATTCGTGGTAATACTTTTAAATAAATTAGAATATTTACTGCCCATTACACTGTGAATGACACAAAGCTCAACTTGATTTTAAAAGCTATGATTGTGAAAAATAAAATGCTTATGGTTAGTCCCTAAGCACACACGTAACATCTGCATCTGTATAGTATTCTTTTCTGCTGTAGAACACAAGGTATTGTAAGTATCCACATCCACACACTTGAAAACCCTCATTTGACAAGCAAAGTGTTACTAATATTTTTTAAATCCCTCCCAATGCAAATGTATATTTATTTTTTAAAGGTTTACATGTAAAAATACAATGGTTTATTGAATTTTTCCAGTTCATTTTAGACATTTCCTCAACAGGCCCCCTTATACTATTATTAGCAAGATATCTAATAATTCTTCAATCATATTTTATTTAAAAAGAGACGAAGGTTAATATTTTGTATTCTTTCACTTCACAAATTCTGTGAGCTTGCAAATGTTTTCACTGAGACTAGATATTTCTTTATAATGCTGGCTCTGGTCCCAAAGTAATTTTTCAACATCATAATTTTTATGGCAAAAAATTTGTACTAATGTTGCAGGTCCATCAGACACTACAAAAGTTCATAAGTTCACATGAAGGTCTTATTACAATAACACCTCATATATTGGGAAAATGTCAGGCAAGGAGAGGACCAATAAAAATGAAATTTCAAGAAACAAAACACTTATAATGTTTGTCTTGTTTAATCAATTTGGTTAGAAGTCTTTCTGAAACATTTTGTACAACTTTGTTTCCCCTTTAGACATAACATAGTGAAAAAAGTTATGCTTTTTCTGATAATTCTAGAATCATCATTAAAAAGAAGCATTAGTAATGCCTTGAAGAATATACTGGGCACTTTGTTAAATGGTTCCAAATACCTGTGTGTTTGGTGTCTTTATGTCTACTTTGTACTGTTTGTCAGTTTTTTTCCTCACTGGCAGCTAGTTATTAGTCATGATTTCAATGTGTGTCTGCCTCTATTAAGTACCCCCCACCACCCCAAACACACTGATTAAATTTTCTGTATTTGCAAAGCCAGATTCAATCAAATAAACTGTAGCAAACAATTGTTCTGTGTAAGGTGTTGAATCAAGTGTGTGAGATTTGTGTCTTAAAATAATGACAATGGACTCTGGAGTGTTCTTAGAGAGGGACCTTGGGGGCTTCCTTATGAGTACAGTTTAAAAGCTTTAGGATCTGGCCTTCATGAGATCTACAGTGCCTGTTAGAAGCTGAGGCCTGGAAGTAGTATCCTATTTCTTTATGGGATACGACTCTTCTCTCAGAATCCTAGCTGATGTTTAAAAAGCAATAAAAGAAAACAGTTCAGGACAAGACTGTGAAGGTCACAGAGCTCCAATAGCATGGATGGTGGAGCAGAGATTTGACTTCACAATAGGCTGTGAGCTAGGAATTATATTCGAAATATTATACTACCCTTAAAGCATGGACACATGCTAATTGGAACTGATGATTTTCTGCCAGGTGTTGTGATTTTTGTTGCTGAATCATGGGGGGATGTCTGGGAAGTAAGTATTAGAAAGGGTAGTCCGGTCAGTGTCTATTTACCAATCAGTAAAATAGTATTTCAATAAGTTTTTCAATACTATATGGTCATACTCATGCATACTACCAGATTATCACACTGTTACTTTGTGCTGGGTGCTTGCTAACACACACCACATAGTCAAGTCCCTTGATATTATATATACAACATGAAGGGATATACAAGAGGTTAGTTAAACTCGAGTCAATGAGCCAAAGGGAGGATTAGATTTTCCAGGGAGCCAATTAGGAGAAAGCAGAGTTTGGATTCCTAAGAAGAGACAGAGTCTTTCTAAAGTTTAAGATACAACGAAAAGGCATGCCAATAATTAGGAAATACAAGAGAACTGGCTATTGCTGCTTCTGTGTACTTATCTTAGTAAAAGCTCTGGAGAGTCAGTCACTGAACACATGAAGATTTCTAGAGATAATTACAGTAGGTTATAAAGACTCTGTTGGTAAGTTTCTAAACTCAATTCAACTGCTTATACATTTTATTCAAAAGATCTTCTGATTAGAAATTAATAATCATACATGTAAGAACCACAATTAACTCATTTACTTATTGGCACTGAGGAAGTTTCTTGGTGAGCACAACATTTATATGTTTACATTTAATGACAAAGATTAAATTGTGATTTAAACACAATAATAAGACATTGTTAACTATTTGGTCCATAAAGGTCAAAAGAGCAAAGTGAATCTCCCCTAAATCCTGGACTGAGCTGCACTTGGTATAGCGTCTTCTCCCAACATGCTTCCATTTTCTGTGCCAAACTGGCTCTATCACTCTTCATGCCATTTTCAACGTTTTTACCTGTGCTTAATCCTGAAAATAATGACATCATCAGTGTACTGGAAATAATAAATGTGAAACAATATAGAAAGATGAAAGGTTATCAATAATCTGCACTAAGGCAAAAACAGTCATCTCAAGGTTAATTTGTATTATTCTAAATGACTGTATGTGTCAAATTTTTTTTGCCAAGTGGAACTCCCAAACACTGCCAAAAACATTTGCCAGCAAGAGAAGACTGAAAGTCATCACTAAATTTTGGCCCCTAGACAGCACGCTGGCCAATGATGCTACTGACTGACTAAAAAAAGTCCATGTAAATCACAAAATTGGCAAATAGAATGGCATTGATATAGTCAAGAAGTGTAAATCTAACTCTATTGCATGCTTTATTTCTTGAGGATTTGTAAGCAAGCATCAAACATTCTAACACTGGCATGGAATAATGTGTGAGCTATAGAGATTTTATCAAGCTAACTGACAGGAGATAGACATGTGATTTATTGTATAATTCCATGTAAAAATAACAGAAAGAAATGTCAAATCTGGTCTCTCCTTTCTAAGTACAGACACTAGGGAACCTAGTTGGCTTTTGGTGTGAGAACATTCAAAAACTGTAGATCCCTGTAACAGAAACTTGATATCCAATGACTTGAATGTCATTTAAAGGTAAGTGTGTATGATTTATGAAGAACAGACTAATAAAGCATGACATTTTAGCCTAATTGAAAATATAATAACAGTAAATATGCACACTATGTTTTCTATGTGCCAGGCATTATTCCTAACACTCTCACATATGTTAATTCATTTACTGTGTACAACAATCCTTTGAGGCAGGTTCTATTATTGTATCCAATTTATAAATGAGGAAACTGAGATGCACAGAAATTAAATAACTTGGTTCAAGGTTACACAGCAGTCGAGGGGAAGAGTCGGGATCAAATTCAGGCATGCTCCAAAACGCTTGCTGTCAATCACAACTCTGTAGTGCCTCTCATGGGCATGAAAGTATATAACAAAACCTAAAATTTATAGACTTATTACCAGAGATTTGTGCACAAAAAGAATCAATAAAATTGTTAAGATTATTCAAAGTTCTATTAAAATATAATATCATATCTAGAGATGTCCAGCAACATTAACATCTCTACTTAAGTTTTATTTACAGACTATATATGTAATTGCAATGTATCGATTTGATGTCTAAATACATGGGCATCTGGTAGTTTAGAAAAATGCAGTTTAACTTCATTGTCTTAGTAAAAGGTGAGTGTCTTGTTATTGGAGGTGTTCAAATGTAGGGAAAAATGTCCTAGATGGGATGTGCATATCTGATAAGTGAATGAACTTAATCCAGACACGTAAAGGATTTCAGCATCCCCAGCAAACATATCTGCTGGTCTCCACCTTAACAATTGTCACACTGTAGTGAAACTCCTGCTGAGGTGTCTGCCTGACTGTGAGCTCTATAAGGGCATGTCTTAATCATTTCTAGTATCTGACTGAATGTCTCATATTAGTAAGTTCTCAACAAGTATGTGCTAAACCAGTGGAACTAGTGAGCATCTTCTATATGGAAGACATTGTGCTAGATGATGGGAGGCAAAAATTTGGTCCACGTGTAAGGCAGCATGGCAAAGTCCCCAGTACAAGGTGGGACCAAAAAGGGGAGCATCCCTAAGAACAGAGATGAACAATGTGAGTCTTCAGGTAACAAATCAACTTCCTCCATAAAGGTAAAAACGTAAGTGGACTCCAAAGCTGTTCCAATCCATTGTCTCTCTTTAAAAATAGATCAACAGCCCCCTCGATTTAGCTATTAACTTTTGTAATCCTTAAACTTTCATTATATCTAAGTCAGTACAATTTTTAGTAACAGGTTTATTGGGATATAATTCATATAACATAAAACTAACCATTTGAAAAAGTACAATTCAGTGGTCTTTAGTTACAGATATTTGCAACCATCATCATGGTCATTTTATAACCTTTTACACTCCCCTTCCCAGAAAGCCCATACTCTTTCTTTAGCTGTCTGCCCCTACCCCCACTATTTCTAAGCAGGCACTAATTTGCTTTCTCTTTGTATGTATTTTCCTATTCTGGGCATCTTATATAAATGGAATCATACAATATGTTTCTCACTTTTTTCACTTAATATAATGTTTTCAAGGTCCATCCATGCTGCAGCATGTATCAATGTTCCATTCCTTTTTATTCCTGAATAATATTCTATTGTATGGGTATATCACGTTGGGTTTACCTACTCATCAGTTGAACATTTGGGCTGTTTCCATTTGTTTTGACTATTATGACCAAGTCAGTGTAATTTAAAATAACACATCCAGTCGGGCTCGGTGGCTCAGCCTGTAATCCCGCGCCTTTGGGAGGCTGAGGTGAGTGGATTGCCTGAGCCCGCGGGTTCGAGACCCGCCTGGGCAGCAAGACCTCAACTCTACAATAAATCAAAAATCAGCCGGTCATGGTAGCGCTTGCCTGTAATTCCGGCTACTCGGAAGGCTGAGGTCAAAGGATCGCCGGAGCCCAGCAGGTCGAGGCTGTGGTGGCCGGGAGCGGCCACTGCACTCCAGTCTGGGTGACAGAGTGAGACTCCAACTCAAAATAATAATAATAATAATAATAAAATAAAAAAATAAAATAAAATAGAATAACACATCCAAGACAATAAAGATAATGATGTTTTGTGAATCTCAATTTATAGAAAAAGGTCTATGACCCTTAATTTAATACAACAATTCACTTGATTATTTGCTCAGAGCTATATCCTCAGACTGAGAAATATGACTGCCTTATAGTATGTGCTCAATAAAGTATGCTAAATGAACAACAAATGCAAAACAAAAAACAAACAAACAAACAAAAACAAAACTGAAAGTGGATGGAAAGGAGAATGAAATGGGAAAGTCGTAGGGGGCCAAATATTAGGGGAAAATCAACCTGTGATTTAAATGTGCTGTGGATAGCCCCATGCATTCAACAGTTTACATTATAATCTCCTAAACAAAATATTCACATAAAGATATCAGGAACTACTACTATTAAAGAATAGTAAATCCCACTATTATACAACTTTTAAAATCTGAAACATTTAGGGTTCCTGTTACTGACAATAGTATGCCAAGCAAGCTTATCCCATACAAGTGTATGAATTAAATGATACTCATAAATGATACCTCCCCTCACTTCTAACAGTTTATAATTCTATAACTAGGAAGAGAGTTGTAGCAACTGCAGCATTTGGTCATTCCAGATGTTTACTTCATTCAAGCAACCCTATCTTTATCCAGTGTTCAGTCCTAGGTGGTTAATAACATTGTGAACAAGACAAGCAGCAAACTCAAGTTCCCATGCTCTAACGCCAAAATCTATGCTTATACCGCGAGAGTTATAAGCATAGATTTTGGCGTTAGAGCATGAAGTTCAAGTTTTGACACTGCCATTTATTAGGAGAATGTCTTTGGGCATGCTAATTCCTCTCTCTGAGTCCCAGGTTCCCCATCTGTAAAAAGAAGATAAATAAGAAACCAACCTCACAGAGTTGCTGTGAGGATTAGATGAGATAATGTGTGTAAAGTGCTTACCACAGAGAGTAGCACAGAGTAAGTAGCTGTTACTACTAGAAAAAAATACAAAACTGCATCACCTCTTCCTGCCACTTCTTAATAAGATCTCAGCATTCCTTTTATTTTCCTTTTTTTTCTCACTAGTGGATTGTTCTAGAGTTAGATGCTCTCTGAAATTAAAAAACAAAATGCATTTTATATGTTTTTAATATTAATTCTTCTAACTTTAATGTGTAAGTCTTGGTTGAAAAATATAATTTTACTGGGCAAAAGTATTCTAAGAATGTTGATTCTTGATACTACTCAAACCCCAAAAGGACCTATTTGCAAATTCACTTCCTTTACTGAATACAGTAAAGAAATATCAATAACAATTAATATCACATTTAAATAAAAGGTATGATTAACTGATTTATTTTAGATCAGTTATTACTAGGGAAGATACAATTGAAAGAGATTCACAGCTACTACACATCTATAATATATCTTCAAAGTATATGGAACTCTGGTTTAAGTATCATTAAAAGCTGCTCCTATGTATATTTGTGTGTATGCATGCTGCATGCTGCAGGAAGGAAGAGAAGGCATTTAGCACTTAGGATGCCCTATTATAAACTCAGGATAAATATGTAGTCTGCAAATATGCTTTTCAAACAAAAAGAAGACGCAATGTCTTATATATTTTGTTGCTGAGGCAATTTTCCAAGGTTATAAGTATAGTGATTTCCTGGGCAAACACTGCATTGGAAGGATGCCAGGGTTGATATGCAGTAGGTCAATTGTAGAAGTCATACACAACTGGTATACCTGACTTTTCTCCATGCATTTTCTAGATTTGCTTTTGTCGTGTGAAGTTGTGTGGCCTTATTGACTGGAGTAACATAAATTAGCCCTTTTCTCCCTTGTGCCAACTACTTGACATATACAAGGGTACAATTTTCAATGTGAATATTGGAAGAATCAAATTTTTGCCAAGAATAGAAAATACAGACCTTTGGATATCAATGTGGATATTTAGGAACACTAATGTTATACCAGGAGCTGAGGCTTAAAAAATTAAATGTAACCTGGCATTTTGAGAAAAAAAGGAGTTTCAACAATAAACACAAGAGGAACTGAATGGAATTTGAGTCAGAAGAAATGAATAAATACCGCTCAAAGATCATAAGTCCTAGAAAACCAGACTTCCCTAGCTTTGAAAAAGGCAAGATAGTTGGCATCTCAAAGTAAATATTTCTCTCAGCTTTAATGCAGCTGGGCAGAGATAAAGGTAGAGGCTTTTACTGAAAAGCCATTTTAAGGGGGTTATGTTTGGAAATGCTCTCTCATCACTCACTTTTGTCTCCCTTTTCCACTTTAAGTTCAACAAACAAGTCGTTATTTCTTTGGTATTTATTGCAATACTAATCATACACACACAGCCCAAAAGATAATGCAGTAAAGAGTTTTGAGGAAAATATATTTTTTCTATATGTTTTCAATTTTAATTCTTTTAATTTCAGTATATAAACCTTGTTGAAAAATATAATTTCACTGAGCAAAAGGATTCTAAGAATGTTTTTTGTTGATACTACTCAAACCCAAAAAGACTCCATCTGCAAATTTAACTTACTAACTGAATCAGGTAAATAATCATCATAATAATAAATCAGAGAACAGACCCTGAAAGAGGGGCTGAGATTTCTATAAGGTGTAGTTAATTGGCAAGATGGATCAAGACCGTTGAAAAGATATCAGACTAAATTAGTTAGTTAAGAGGTACATAGAGTTCACAACTTGATTACCAAGTTGTTTGATACCCTCAAAACAATAGCCTCAATTTAAACCAGCCATATGAACTTGCCTTCCTTTGCAATCCTTCCAGTTATCCAAGCAAACAGCTACAAGTTGCTGATCACAGGCTTAATAAGCTCATTTATATTATTTTTCCAGAGTTTGGATCTGCTGAATATTTTTACTTGAACAAAGTAAAAAGATATCCTCAATAACTTAAATGTGAAACCATTTGACTTACTTCTCTATTCAGGATATTATGAAAATATATTTTCTCTAGTATAAAATAAGGAAGAAATTTAAACTAAAAACCATCAACAAGAAATTAAAGGCCAAATTTCTGTAGTCATTTTAGGCGACATTTAACAAACATTTTCCCCTTGCACGGAGGAAATCTTTTAATCTAAGTTACTGTTAATTTTGTGCAATGTGTTATCTTGGCATGAAGATATCATTACACTATTTTGATTCCTGTTGATAGAATATTCTTAAATTCTTATCAACAAGTAATGTTTGCACAGTAAACTGAAATTCAGCACAAAAGTCAAAAGCTGCCATTTAAAAGGATACACACATGTACACATATAACATATGTTTACATATGTTTACATTTTTAGGAATATAGGAACTTAATCCTCAGAATGTGATATTTGTTTTAATCACCAATTCTCAGTCATTCCACCTAGGAAACCTTCTTCCGCCCTGGAACATGTAGCAAAATAAACACAGTTTGGGAAATACTAGTTTAGATCACTAGTACCTCTACAATAACCTCAAAGACTTAGGTTTTTCAATGTGTAACAAAATTTTCATCATTTTTCTTTTCAGAGTAAAAAGGAATTTGCCGAACCTCAAAGCAGTAACATTTTCTGTTTGACTAGAATCAATCTATACATTAAATTCAAGGCTTAAGTTAGACATACTTTGTACCAGTAATCATCCACTTCTAGGAAAGGAGGAATAAAACGTATTCTTCTAGATGACAGAATGTGGAGGGTGATTAAAATGAGGGCGACTGAATGTAGACCTGAGATTTAGTTTTTAAATTACATGTTGAAATATAAAATCCACAAAGAAACTGTAGTTGTCAGATGTGACACAGGGGAGGTGCTGCCCACGGTCAATTTCTAACTTTATGAAGAACAGATACTGAATCATAGTCAAAAGGCAAATCATAGAGTAAAAGTATATTCTTGGTAGTTATATTTGAAGCCTCACTATTTTTTATAGCTTTCCCCACTTTGCCTTTCATTTCCATTGAAACCGAGCTATAAAAAGATGTCAGTCACATTTTCACTAATTCAGTAGCACTGTCTTGTCTCTGAAGCCATTTTCAAACAATCCTATATGTTATTTTGGCTGAATTCCACTAAAAAAAAAAAAAAACTTATCCCAGTTATTTTATGACAATCTTGTATCTTAAGTGCAAAAAATAAACAGGACTCAAACTCAGGCTCACCAGAGTTCTGTATGAATTATCTAATCAGACTGCACAGATAATACTGAATACTGGGCATATTAACAGAGATGTTTGGAAAGTAGGATAGCCATCCAGTACATATTTTATACTTGACAGACTTTTTGTTTTTATTTTTTATTTTTATTTTTTTTGAGTTGGAGTCTCACTCTGTCGCCCAGCCTGGAGTGCCGTGGCACTCTCCCAGCCCCCGCAGCCTCTATCTGCTGGGCTCTGGCGATCCTTTTGCCTCAGCCTTCCAAGTAGCTGGAACTACAGGCGCGCGCTACCATGCCCAGCTAATTTTTTTTTTTAATTACTGTAGAGATGAGGTCTCGCCAAGTTGCCCAGGTGGGTCTCGAACCCGCGGGCTCAGGAAATCCACTCACCTCTGCCTCCCAAAGTGCTGGGATTACAGGCTGGGCCACTGAGCCCGGTGGACAAACTTTTTTTTAATGTTCCCTTCTGCCTCTTTCTCATCAGCCAGTAAGCACATCTAAGTCATCTTTCTTCTAATAACAACAAATCCTTTCCTTGTCTTTATCCAATTTATTTGTGAAGTTCCAACATTTTTTATCCTTCACCATCAAATATCTCCAAAAGGCCATCATTACCACTTTCACTTTGCAACTTTTCATTTACTCTTCAACCCGCTGGAAACTGGCTTTTGGGCACTTAAAGGTCATCAATGACCTCTTCAAGGCCAAAGCCAGTAGCCTCAACTTACATAATTTTGTGGTATTTGTTAATTATCCCCCTCTTCTAGAAACTTTATTTATACCTTGCTTCTGTGACACAAAAAAGTCCTTCTTTGTTGCTCTCCTTGGGCTGTCTTGGGGTGAGGAATTGTTTCCATGTCTTGTTCTGTTTTCTCTGCATTCTGGAAAAGTTTGATTCAACTCTGTTCTAGATTTTTCTACATGGCTTTCACTAGCACTTTATTCCACATCATTTCACATTCCTGGTTCCCCAAACTTCATCCACCTCCTCAGACCTCTTCCTCTTTCTCATCAGCCAGTAAGCATATCTAAGTTATCTCTAACCCTATCCTACAGTAGTAGCACCATCCATCAAATAGCTAAATCAGACTTTTGTTACATCAAGATGCGTAAGAGATTAGTGTTGTCTTTGTGGATGGAAGAGGTAGGCCATGGACCATGAAGTGGTCTCTAATTGATAAAAGGAATGTAACTAGACAAAGAAGAAACTATTGTGAGTTTGAGGAAGGATTTGGAGTCATATGTTAAAAGTGAGCAAAGACTTAAGGGTGCCATTTTTAGCCAGATATCTATTAGATGCCAAAGACAGTACTTTCCTGGCTAGAATGAATTGTATTTCATAACCAAAGGAAATTTTGCCATAACAAAGTAAAAGTACCTAGCAGAGCATCTGGCACACAATAATTGTTCAATAAATGTCAGTTGACTCTGAATAAACACCTATTATAGGACGTTTTTATTGGGTGTGAAAATGGGGGTTCAAATTTTATTCCTATATATAAACTCCTGCCTACAGATATTAAGATGGATTTAAAAGTATAATACATTCTTGGAGGTGAAAGGGGTTGTAAACACTGGTTCTCCTGCCACCCAAGTGCTACAAAAGCGATGTCACCCTACCTGTGCCTGCCAGCATAAGAAAGTATTAAGGGAAGTCTCAGGCTTCTAACATCTTACATAGTTAAATTCCATACTATTCACACCAAGCAAATCAGAAAGGGGCTTGACAGCACAAAAGCAGTAGTTATTGCTTGTATTTTCTGACTTCCATTTTCCTAAGTTTACTCTGCTCTAGAAAGCTAAAAGTATAAAGTCTCAGAAGTCTGGATGCGTGCCTTACATGATTCCTTTTATAGGGAGAAGGAAACCCAACTTATTTTCACTTTTTAAAAAATCTGCAGTTTCAAGAGGGTTGGGTTTGGTTTTGTTTGGTTTGGTGTGGTTTGGTTCAGTTCGGTTCGGTTTGGTTTGAATTGTGATTCAACATGAGGAACAATATGAACCATCTCCAAGAGCAGAGATGATCAGGCTTTTGTTTTCCTATGTCCAATCATTGCAGGCTTTCTGAAAGTACTCGTGGTTGCAAATCTTGGGAACAGGGAGTTTTCCTCACTTACCAATTAGGGAAAACCCTGCTAACAGAAATACTAACATTTTAATTTTCTTTTGAGCTTTACAGAAATGAGGAGTATAGTATAAAGGATTATCCAAGTAAAAATAACTAGCAAATCGTGCATCTCTTTCTCCCCTTCCTTTCTCTTCTATTATAAAAATAAATAAATAAATGTTGCCCCCACAGTTTCATTGCCTCCCAAGGGAAATTGTCACTTACAATAAACAAAATAAACTCACTTGTCAAAGGTCTTGAGTTTTGTGTATACTTTAAAGTTTTAAATGTAATTTGGAAGGTATATTTACAACAGACCAAAATATTTCACAAACAGCCTAAGAAAAGCTAAAACGCTGCATGAATGATAGCTTGGGGTTTAGTTGGCTTGAGCACACCCTCTCGCATAGCTTTTAATTATCACCATTAATTTCCCATATATCCAATAACAAAAATCCCAGAAAGCTAAAGTGAAAAAAAGTAGCTCACACACACAAAAAATGACTAATTTTGTTTGCCTAAAACACATAACCAATTACATGCTTGCTGCAGCTGAAAATCCTAAATAACTTGTGCTCAAACCACCCACACCTTATTCAACGTACTCTAGGCTACTCTGTAAACGTCATTTACAGTGAAATAGATGCTATAGGCAAAGCTACCCTCTGGCTCATCCAAATACCTAGTACTGCTTTTTAAACACCTTATAACAAACAGAATAAGAAGTAGTTTAAAATTTTAGCTCCCAGAATTTGGAAATGCCTGCAACTTCACCCATCAACATTTTTTTGTTTTTATTATCATGAATAAAATAATGTATATACTGGATTTTTTGTGTGATGATGTAACTATTTTATGGTGCTTAATTTGTTTTACATCTCATTTCATAAAATGATTGCTAATTACACAATCAGTAGATGTGTAAGTCTTTTTTATTATTAACGAGTTTTCAATGTGGTATATGAGGAGGGAGATACAAATTCATTTAAAATCACAGAGTTTAGTTACTAAACTCATTAGAGCTGAGATTACATTTTCAGAGCAGTAACTTAAGTTTAACATTTAACTATCTATAATGAAAAACCTAATTGTATTTCAAGTCTTCAGAGTTGAGAGAGCAGCAGTACTTTTTAAAATTTTTTTTATTTTATAGATGTGGGGTACAATTCAGGGTTAGGATATACAAATGAGCAACAGTGTTTTAAGCCTCTGAAGGATGTCCACAGGAAGAGATCTTTGGGAAAGAATTCAACATGTCCAGGGCAGAAAGCAATTTAATGGCATTGGGAGGAAATTGGGAGAGAGGAGAGGGTGAAGTCAAAATTCTCATGACCCTATGGAGATGTAATAGTACCCCCCAAAACAATATTTTCCTCTCCCCTGACAATTATTTAATTCTAAGGAATATGCAAAAATTGTCTAGACTTCTAAGGATGATTACAACCTAATGAATTGTATTCAGTACTTAATCGCTTGTCTAGTCTTGTGAGTAAATCTTTTCTTTTCCTTACTACAGGGCTCAATTCTCACCAGTACAAAAAGAAAAAAATGACTACGTGGATATTGTCTCCTTTATTTGTATAATCATTCCTATTAATATCCTAGGTGTACTTAACAGAGTTTTGGCTTATGTCTCCCATCTACAATTTGAAATTTTATTGTAATATGTGCCTGTGTTCTTTGCAGAAAAATAGCCACCCACAATTATTCTTCCAGCATATATGAGGTAATTATGTACATTTATACTTATTTATGATCAGTTTTCTTTCTTCTTGCAAACATATTCTCTCTTGATATACCATTTTTGACTTGTAAAACTAATTTTTGAACCCTTTAACTTACATTTAATTAATCTAAAACAAGCTAGATATTTCCTACATTAAAATGTTTTGGGCATTCTTTTGCCACTCATCCCAAGATTTTTAGTTGTTTCCTTTTTTTTTTGAATTGGAGTCTCACTCTGCTGCCCAGACTGGAGAGCAGTGGCTGCTCCCGGCCACCTCAGGCTCAACCTGCTGGGCTCTGGCGATCCTTCCGCCTCAGCCTTCCAAGTAATCGGAATTACAAGCATGCGCTACCACGCCCGGCTGATTTTTTGATTTATTGTAGAGATGAGGTCTCGCTGCCCAGGTGGTTCTCGAACCCGAGGGCTCAGGCAATCCACTCACCTCAGCCTCCCAAAGGCGCAGGATTACAGGCTGAGCCACCGAGCCCGGCTTTTAGTTATTTCTTAAACATCCTTTTTTTTGGCTTCTGTTTGTAGCTAACTTTATTGTCTATGTCTCATGTTCTAACAATACCACTTGGTAAATACATAATACCCACATAAAGTTTCTCCCTTAAGGCCTGCAAAACACCTTAGATATTAAATCTTATTGTATTTTTATAGCAATATCTTACTTCTCAGTTTGAAAAACAGACACATAGTCATCAGGGTACCTAACCAACTGCACTCAGTATGTCATCACCAAAGCCCCCAGCATCCCTTGACCAGATCCCCCTCAAAAAATATTTCTGACCCAGTTTGAAATAACATCCACTAAGATTTGACTTTTAAACTTTTTGTTTATCTATTTTTTATTTTATAGATTCATAGGATGCATTTTTAGAGTAACAAATAGTAAGAAACACACTTTACATCCTAATTCACTACATATGTGCATAGATTTGAAATAATGGTCTCACCCCAAATACCTAATCTTACTACATGACACAAATTGATATTTTCTTAAAGTCTGTTTAATGCAAGTTTGTTTAATAGAAATGTTAGTCACAACCTACTAAATGAATTTCATTATATACTAATGAGTTGTTGCCTACCACTTGAAAACTACAGTGATAGAACAAATAGGCTTTTCTAATACTACCAGATAATATTGTTGGCTCCAATATAGTAGGGTAAATCTACATTAATTTTGATGTCACTACTTCAGACTGTGGTAACTGAACCTGAGCCAGCTTTAAATATATATTTTAGTTTACCTATAAAGAAAAAGTTTGCTTAACAAAATAATAAAGTCCAGAAGATGAAAGGGATATTCAACTTCTTAGAACAAGCTACTTATAAAGTTTTTGAATCATTATTTAAATACAGTCATGGTGCTAATTATAAATGAGTGTAAATATTTAGGCCAATAGGACATCTAATTACAAAAATTTTGTTTGCTCTTAGTGCAAAATATTTTGTAAATCAGAATATTGTCTTTAATCTGAGCTAGCAAAATTTTAGTGTATCTTAACATTCAAACTCAAGAATGTTAAAAAATAAAATCATCTTTTAAAATACATGTATTTGGCCGGGCTCAGTGGCTCAGCCTGTAATCCCAGCACTTTGGGAAGCCAAGGCGAGTGGATTGTCTGAGTCCGCGGGTTCAAGACCAGTCCGTGCAATAATAAATCAAAAATTAGCTGGGCATGGTAGCGTGCACCTGTGGTTCTGGCGACTTGGAAGGCTGAGGCAGAAGGATCGCCGGAGCCCAGCAGGGCGAGGCTGCGGTGGCTGGGAGCGCCGCCACTGCACTCCAGTCTGGGTGACAGAATGAGACTCCAACTCAAAAAATAAAATAAAATAAAATATATGTATTTTAGTTCATCAATCACGTTTTTGTTTATAAATCTGCCTAAAGTATCATCTGATAATAACAATAGTAATGGATACTCAGTTTATTTGTAGAATGTTTTCAACTCCAGAAAATGTTTTCACTTTTGTGAACTAGTAATAACTCACAATCCTTGGATTACTGAATATTTAAAAAGCATATAATGAAATTTGCCAGACTCAAAAATGAAACTTAATATTTGGTTTGTTCTGCATGTGACAGATTACTCAATCCCATGAAGAAATCCAGGTGTCTGACCATCAACGATTGCCTCTATTTTAGAGGTCTAGCTCACCCCTGCCATCCCCCCACCAAATTTAAAAGATACGAAAGAAATTAAAATTTTACGGTAAAGAACCAAGTCAAGTTCTGGAGGAGCAGGAGGTGGGGGTATCACACAACCTCCTTTATGTGGAGGTAACGACCAAAGAACTCAGAACAGATGTTTGTCTTTTATAAACATTTAACTTAATAGCAAATTGAAGGCTTGGGAAGCTAAGGGAGTGAAGGACAGGCCAGGAAGTCAGGGATTCCAGAATGTGAATCCAGCCTTGGTCTTAGGCTGTTTTTGCTCTAAATCTATGCCAAACTCCTCACACCTCAGCTGCTTTATAGCAGGCAAGAATTACACAAGGGACAAAACTGTTTCCTGGGAATGTTATGGGTTAAATCGTTAGTATTACAGCCCTCAAAAGTACTTCCACAAAAGGTAAAGCACCCTTCATGTATATTATTTACCTTCCTTATATTAAGAGACCAAAATAAAATATCCGTATCTTGCTAAACTGACCTTGAATAGAGACCTTTCTTTCCATTTCTTTCCAAGTTTTTGTCCACTTTAGAAATGATCATTTATTAAACCAATTAAGAAACTCAATCATGTGATCTTAAAGGTTTTGAAAGTAGCATAACGGCCGGGCACAGTGGCTCAAGTCCGTAATCCCAGCACTTTGGGAGGCTGAGGTGAGCAGATTGCCTAAGCCTGGGGGTTTGAGACCAGCCCAGGCAACTTGGCAAGAACTCGTCTCTACAATAACTAAAAAATTAGTCAGGCGTGATAGCACGTGCCTGTAGTTCCAGCTACTTGTAAAGTTGAGGTGAAAGGATCACAAGGAGCCCAGCAGGTCGAGGCTGCAGTGGCCGTGAGCATGCCACTACACTCCAGCCTGGCGGACAGAGTGAGACTCCAACTCAAAAAAAAAAAAGAAAGAAAGAAAATAAAGAAAGTAGCTATAACACCTCTGAGTTAAGAATTTTTTCCGGCAGTTAATGGTAAATTTGGGGTCCTCAACTTTACCTGTCCCCTCTTTAATGGATCATTAACCTAAAGGACATGCCCTCCGCACCTGAGTACCAATTTGCCAACCTAAGGGAAAGAGTTCATTTGTATCAGGAAAAGCAGCTTCATTCTTCATACCACATCCATATCTAGCTCTGCTAAGGGTGGAATGTGGTTTCACTTTCTACCCACCACTTCATGAGAAAAGCGGCCTGGTCCCTTCCTGGCATTTAATGAATGGTCCTCTCTCCCTGGATTTGGACTGTTGGTCCTTCCAACCAGTCATTAGCTGGCAGGAAATGCCCTCCTCAGCAATCACTATTGTATAAATAAAGCCATAAACTTTCGAAGGCCCATGCAATCCCAGACCACAAAGCTGCACGTGTTGGGGGATGGGGAGGAAACTTGATTGTAAAAGCACTGCCTTCCAAATTAAACTCAAACCACATGATACAGTACATAAAATATACAAAACATGCAGTGCAGTGACAGATTTATTGTGGCCTTACAGATTAAAACAAAAAAATCTCTATATGGAAAACACAGTTACTTTGGACTCAGCCCCCAAACAGGAAGTTAAAAGCAAATCAGCCAACTGGCCTCACTAAGTTATGAAGGAGACCAGTGCAACCAGCATTTCCTGTCATTGCTTGTCACCATTTCTGAGTGCCTCTGTTTTAACTGTTTTAGATGGCTAAAAATATTACAGAAATTTCTTTTGGGGTGGACTCAAGACAACAAGCAGGATTATTATATGATCTAGGCTTGAACGTGAAAAATGTAACTTTTACCAAAAAAAAAAAATTCACTTAGTGCAGGTCACACATCCAGTCACTTGAACTACTTCTCATATTTTAATGACTAGGAGAATGAATTACCACATTTGTAAAAGTGTTAGAATCAGACATTAGATAGCCTAGCTGTCTCCTGTCAATTTATGATTAATGTTCAGAACCACAATTTTCATGCTACCTGATTACTAAGTGATAGAATTGCAGACTACTCTTCCAGAGAACTAGCTTCTTAGAGTTTCTCTCTTAACATCAATATCATGATCATCATCATCCCCCCACAAAATGGCCTGTGCAAGTTCAAAGTATGTGCATGTATTAGAGTTCTCTAATTGAACCACTTTTAGATCCTTTTATTATTATCATTATTGTTACTATTGTCAATTTCTTCACAAAATACAGAGGCTGTCTCATGTTTTTTCAGCATGTTTTGTAATGCAAAGTTCTGTCAACTTCTCAATTACAAACAAGCTTTGAAGGGGGAGTTTCAGTAAGAAGGCAAAAGCACTTTGCCTTCCTATTACTGCAACACTAAATCTCTCAGTGTGTACAAATGAATTCCCCAGCAAAATCAGGTTTATCTATCTCTCTAAGAAAGAAGATTCATACCTGGTAAAGGAGCAGCTAGCCCGTCAGTCAAAAGTCCCAACAAAACATGGATGAGCCTGGAGGACATTATGTTCCATAAAATAAGTTAGGCACAGAAAGACAAACACTGCATGATCACATGTGGAAGCTAAAGAAGTTGATCTCATAGAAGTGGTAAGTAGTATAGTAGTAATAATAGGCTGGGAAGACTGGAGAGAGGGAGAGAGTCAAAGGTTGTTTAGCAGATACGAAGTTAAAGCTAGATAGGAAGAATAAGTTTTCATGTGCTATAGCGGGGATCCCCAACCCCCAAGCCACAGACCGATACTGATCTGTGGCCTATGGGGAACCGGGCCGCACAGCGGGAGGTAAACAGCAAAACTTTATCAGTATTTACAGCCGCTCCCCATTGGTTCATATTACCACCTGAGCTCCATCTCCTGTCAGATCAGTGGCAGCATTAGGTTCTCATAGGAACTTGAACCCTATTGCAAACTGCGCATGCAAGGGATCTAGGTTGAGTGCTCCTCATGAGAATCTAATGCCTGATGATCTGAGGTGGAGCTGAGGCAATGATGCTAGTGCTGGGGAATGGCTGCAAATACAGATTAATATTAGCAGTGAGGTTTGACTGCACAGAGACCATAATAAATCAGTCATCTGCAGACTCATATTAAAACCCTATCAGTGAGTGGCAAGTGAGTTGATGTACTTCAATTGTACAGCTGCATCTGGTTTTAAGTCAGAATCCGGCGCTTTTTTTTTTTGAGTTGGAGTCTCACTCTGTCGCCCAGACTGGAGTGCAGTGGCCGCTCCCGGCCACCGCAGCCTCGACCTGCTGGGCTCCGGCGATCCTTCCACCTCAGCATTCCGAGTAGCCGGAATTACAGGCATGCACTACCACGCCCGGCTGATTTTTTGATTTATTGTAGAGATGAGGTCTCGCTGCCCAGGCGGGTCTCGAACCCGCGGGCTCAGGCAATCCATTCACCTCAGCCTCCCAAAGGCGCGGGATTACAGGCTGAGCCACCAAGCCCGGCCCGGCACATATTTTAATCCACGTGTAGCCTGCCCATTATTTTATTTATCACTTCTGTCCACATCTCTTTTTTTAATGGAGTTGCATAATTATTTAATTACATATTACAATGTAGTAATAATAGAAATGAAATACACAATAAATGTTATGTGCTCGAATCATCCTGAAACCACCTCCCTCACCCCCAGGCATTGGAAAAATTGTCTTCCACAAAACTGGTCTCTGATGCCAAAAAGGTTGGGGACCACTATTCTATAACACAGTAGGGTGGCAACAGTTAACAACAATTTATTTTTCAAATAGTGAGAAGAAAGGATTTTGAGTGTTCTCAATACTAAGAAATGATAAATGTTTGAGGTAATAGATATGCTCATTGCTCTGACTTGTGCATTATACATTATGCATAGATACTGAAATATCACAGTGTACCACATAAATTTGTACAATTATTATGAGTCAATTAAAAGTATACATAAAAAAGAATTCCCAAAGTCTCCCTCTCCTTAATCGAGAGGCTTCAATTCCTCCTCCCCACCTCATTTTGATGGGTGACAATGACTTTCAACTGATATTCTGCAGCAAGTGGTATCTACCCTGAATCTCAGTTTCCAAGCAAGCATGAAACCCTTCCCTGTTCATGCTGGTCTCCTCTCTGGTTCAGATGCTATGACATCTAAATGTCACGATGACCATTTAGCTGAGGCCTCAAATTCACAAATGGTCTCCAAGGCAGATATTTGACACTATCTCCAGATAAGATTATACATGTAGTCCCCATATTTTTATTTGCATTAAAATGTTAACTTAATACATGTAAAGTACACTACAAAGCCAAGGTCTTTCTCAAAAAGGCCCTCTCTTGGGGAGCCTGTCAATCTGAGTGTAGCCCTGATGCTGGCTTCAAAAAGCTGGCAGAACTTGTATTTACACAACCTCTGTCTGCAGCTAAGGCCACTGCTATAGCCATTCATGAAAGAGATCAGATTACATAGGTACAGCACCCCAGCATCTTTCCTAAAGATTTTATGTATTTTGAAGCCCTTATACATAAAATGTAAGTACATAATGTGTACTATGTCTCACTTTATACTTCTGGGGAAAAATGTTGATATAAACGAGTTGGAAGTTTAAATTTTTCTCAAAACCACTCCTGAATAGAAATACCCCACCCTTCATTGGGATTCTCATTGATCACAGACAGCAAAAATTTTCAGACATCAATGTGCTCTTTAACAAAATAGCATCTGCAATCAAGCCATTTATCACGTGCCTACTTTTCAGAGGAGAAATGCAAACTTCACTTGGGTACTAAGGTGAAATGTGATCCCCACCACTGTGCCATGTGTCTTGTTGAATATGTCACTGTATATTTCAAATAGAACTCAGAATAAACACTATTTAGTATATGAATTCAATCGTAATAAAGCAGCCACCTCAATAAGATGTGACAATCTCATTTTCTCCATCTTGTAAAGAAAGTAACTGAGGAATTGTACGATAGGATGTATGTTCAGCTAATATTATACATGCCATTTTTGTTTTGCTTTATTTTGTTTTCCTGCGTAAAGGTTGGAGACTACAAGACAAAAGATGAAACGAAACCTCTCTGTTTCTTTTACTTTCTCATTTTGCTAACAGGTTGCTCCTCCCACCCCACTTCCCAATACAGCCTCTTGTTTGGTTTCTCCACACTGCCACATAAGGAGAAACTGCAAGAGTCATACCTAAAGACGGATGGTCCTCTGAGTACAAAAGATGATTGTGGAGGATCTGAAATGGCAACCCTTGTCTCCTCTACTGTGTGGACTTTGCTTTCTGGATACAGTAAAAAGAGGTGCTATTCATACCTGTATCTTGGTAAATAAAAACCCATGCAAATTCAACCTCTAAATGGGCAATCAGTGTCTGACTGAAAATGAGACAGCTCCCAGTGTCCTTTTTTTGTTTTCGTCTGCGACTTCATCACTTTCTAAACTATACATGACAGGAGGCATCTGAGTAACAGCACTTCTCATTTTGTTCCTTTTTTAAAATTATGTAAAGAACTGTTTCTACATAACTTCATGTTGAAGATTTATTTCCCTGGGATATGGGGGAGGTACAATAAATGCAACTACAGGTAACAGAAAAATAACAGCTGGCTTTCAGGTCAGTCCTCGAGGTCACAACCCAAAGGCTGCCATTGCTTGCCTCTCCCTGGACTTGTTAGAGTTGCTACTGCAGCCTCTAGCAAAAAATTCTAGAGAAACATAGAAACTAATGTTCCTTCTGTGTGTTGATGTTGATTTTTCTTTTGTCAAAAAAAAGAAAAAATGCTACCTAAAATCCCAGGAAGAATGTTCATAAAATGCAAGAAAAAGTTAGAAAAACTAATCTATTCTTTCATTCATTTACAACTTTTACTGAGAATCTACTATGCACCAGGCACTGGGGATAAGAGGTAAAGAGATCGAGTCACCTGCCTGATGAGGAGTTACTAGTATATTCAAGGGAACCTGAAGAAGTCTGAAGAAACCATTCTCAAATTCCCACACCAGTTGCAGGCAAAGCCAAGAAGCCTAGGATTCAAAGAATCTGATGGGGACATTTTTAAGCCAATATGAATGAACCCAAATGGAAAACAAGATCCAGCAAACTATCGGTCTCCAGGATGCTCCCATGGCCTAAGGAGATCAAATAGCCTGTCGGAAGTCTTTAGTGCCAATCCCCTGCATTTCTGTCCGGACTGCCTTTTCTCAATTGGAGGCCTTTTCTTTTTGAGCCCTTCGAGTTCACTCACTGTCCAGGCATAAAACAAACTCCTGCTTAAAATCACAAAACAAATCACTCTCCTCATGAGCCAACTTAATGCTGATGCAAGAAGGACTTGAGAGTGGACATAATATTTTAACAAGCATGACTAATTGAGTCCTAAATCTCTAATCGGGCTTTTTTTCCCCTCCTTAGTACTTTGTTTTCACGGCTGTTATAAAGAGTTCTGGGATTACTATGCTTGAACTTCTTGAAAAGCACCATATACATATAAATGAAAAACACACACACCTCTTCACATAAATACATACACCACACCACAAACACACACATGTGCATTTAAATCAAGTCTCTTTCATTCTTGCTTTCTTTTGAGTTCTGAGCAATGCATTTTTTTTTCCCCTGAAAGTTAACTGTCTAAAGTTGAACATTCAGAGTCCTGGCTCTTTTCCTGAGCCTCAGGGGGAGACATCACTTGTGTCAAACATTTATTATAGTTTATTGTGAAAATTTTTACTTTCATTCTTAGAATTGGAGGAATGCTATAAAAATAGATACTTGGACTGGGCTCAGTGGCTCAGCCTGTAATCCCAGTACTTTGGGAGGCCAAGGCGGGTAGATTGCCTGAGCCTGCAGGTTTGAGACTAGCCTGGGCAACTTGGCGAGACCTCATCTCTACAATAGATAAAAAATTAGCTGGGCGCGGTAGCGTGCGCCTGTAATTCCGGCTTCTTGGAAGGCTGAGATGGAAGGCTTGCCGGAGCCCAGCAGGTTGTCGCTGGGTTGGCGGTGAGCATGCCACTGCACTCCAGCCTGGGTGACAGAGTGTGACTTCAACTCAAAAACAAACAAATAAGCCGGGCTCGGTGGCTCAGCCTGTAATCCCGCGCCTTTGGGAGGCTGGGGTGAGTGGATTGCCTGAGCCCGTGGGTTCGAGACCCGCCTGGGCAGCGAGACCTCATCTCTACAATAAATCAAAAAATCAGCCGGGCATGGTAGCACGCGCCTGTAATTCCGGCTACTCGGAAGGCTGAGGCGGAAGGATCGCCGGAGCCTAGCAGGTCGAGGCTGCGGTGGCCGGGAGCGGCCACTGCACTCCAGTCTGGGTGACAGAGTGAGACTCCAACTCAAAAAAAAAAAAAACACAAATAAAAAAGGTCTATAATCTTCCAGGGAGAAATAAATGCACACCTGTCTAAGTTGCTCTAAGTTGACCACTAATCTGCACACTGTTTACCTGTATTTGTGTTGGTGTGCCCAGACAATTTGGGAGTACCATTACTTATCAAGCAAAAACAATAAGATTGCCAGTTGCTGTGGCTCAAGCCTGTAATCTCAGTACTTTAGGAGGCCGAGGTGAGAGGACTGCCTGGGCTCAGGGGTTCAAGACCAGCCTGGGCAACTTGGTGAGACCTCGTCTCTATAAAAAAATAAATAAAAAATTAGCCAGGCATGGTGGCACACACATGTAGCTACTCGGAAGGCTGAGGTGGAAGGATCGCCTGAGCCCAGCAGGTCGAGGCTGCAATGGTAAGTGTGCCACTGCACTCCAGCCTGGTCGACAAAGTGAGACTTCGACTCAAAAAAAAAAAAAAAAAACCAAACAAACAAACATAAGATCCCACTTCCCTAATCCTATTATTTTTCCCATCAATCTTTCAAAAACACTTTTTAAAAAGTAGAACTAGGCTTCTGCACTAGACAGGGGTCCAGTCTCTTTCTTTCTCTCTCTCTCTCTCTTTCTCTGTCCCCCCAGGAAAAAAAAAAAGTAGAACTAAACAACAGATTTATAATGTATCTTTACAGGTCATGTAGATGTCATTAATTAACACCTGATAAGGTAATCGATACATTATTTATCCTAATTCTCAAAATTGCCTTTCCAACATTGTCATTTGGCTGTCTTGAGGCAATATATAATCATTCAGGAATAGTAGGATGCCATGGAACTATCTAGTTTTCTTAATATCTGAAAGCCCACATTAATATAGATTCAATTGATTTCTTATTGTTCATACTTCATGTTTGTTGACAATTAAACAAGCTGCTCGCAGACAGTTTATTCTCTTAGAGGATAAATGTCTACCTCATTTTAGCTGATGCTTCTCGAGTTTCTTTTTATTTTTGAAGTGAGAGCTGTATGACACCTAGGGACAGGCAGAAAAATCCCACAAAGAAGCACAACTTGTGATTTCTATTTTCTTGACATCACTTACATATATAATAGGAAAAAAATCCATTTGCTCCACCTAGTAGACATTGTCATAAGACAGCTCAACAGCATGGAAGAAGCATGATGAAATAAAGGTGCCTTTGTGCCTTTATAGATAGTTGATAGTTTTAATATGACAATGACCATTATCTAACTGTAATTACAGAATCAAATTACGTATCAAACATCTACTATAACTGACGTACTGTGTGCTATGCCCCAATCCCTGTTTGTAATCCTATCAGACAACCTTCTTTATTTCAAAACAGAAAAATTCTGCCACTTTCCTAAATTTATTATACTATAATCAGAATAAATGTAAAATTTTAAGAATTAAAATCTTCATAACTTTAGGGCTTCTCGCTCCCTTCTTCCCCTCCCCTCTTCCCTCACATATAAAGACAGCTGGGTGGAGAACAAAATTGTACTTCGAATTATATTGTCAACATCTGTACAACAGCCGTGACACTGTCACTGTTCCAGCATGTACGGTACAGTACAGACACTCAAAAGACAAAACCTTTATTATTCCCAAGCTGCTGTGATTACTTTTTCATATTGTGAAGCTGGACAGATAATAATACACCTACTGGTAAAAAGGACGAACTACACAAGTGCCTGGAAATACAATGAGACGCAAGACAGCCCATTTGAGGACAATACAATGAAGGCAATTAGGGAAATGCACATTTTAATCTACTTTAAATTTTTAGGTTCTTGCAAGTGAACAAAATATTTTCCATTTAAATCAAAAGCTGTGCACAAAATCGGTTCCTCTGTGAGTTTATAAACTATCCATTTTTCTTTTTAATTCAACATTCAATAAGCACCTACTTTTAGCAAAGCATTATTTAAATAGAGGGTGGGTACAAGGGAATACCAAAGATACTTTGGCTACCAGCTCATTATCAGAAAAAGCAGCTGTTATAAAATGCCTGAAGTGGACAGTTGAGGGGAAAAAAAGGTACTTTATAATAGTCTTGGGAGTCATTATGAGTGGTTAAAGCAGCAAAGGAAATTAGAGAAAAGAAGCAGCTCTCAGAAGTAGAGCAAAACATGCAGTCACCACCTCTAGCCCAGAACTATATCAATTCTTCCTCAACTTTCTTTTCTGACAAACTCCTTCACTTATGCTTTCCTAGAAAGTCTCCAATCTCATCACTATATGAGGAAGCAAAATGTTAACTGACAACATTTTCTCCTAATGTCTATGACACCAGTTTAGCTTGTCAATTCTGGTCCCAAGGTTTAATGTTTTTACTTAAAAGGAGGGAGGAGGTTGCATTTGGTTCAAAGTCTTTGAGCAGCAAGGGAGCGCATCCAGAATCAAAACTTCCTGAACTGGGATCTAAGTATGTAATCACTAAAAACGAGCAAACTTGCTTTTTGTCATCCTCCCTTTGGAAAAACAAACAAACAAACAAGTATCTATTGCTATTCCTACAGGAACTCTTCTTTCAGATGTGAAGCAATTAACTACTCCACATGCTTCTCTCAATAGTAATCTGAAGAACTGATGCAAAAAACTTATTGTAAATTCCACTGTAAACAGTTTGGGTCTTTGTTTCTAGGTAGACCATGGCACCTGGGCAGGAAAACTGCGCCGTGCTTTAATAGGTGCAAAATGATCTCTCCCCCCCCCACCCTTTCCTGACACTTGCTAGAATTAGTAGCAGGAATGTCTGCCAACCAAGCAGCTTCTACTTCGTTGGGAGAAGTAAGAAGTGGACAGAGGAAGAATAATATCAGTTGAGCTGTGGGCAAAAGCCCATTTAGGCTATGTTCAGAGAAGTTTTTGATAAATGTGCAAGCACCCTCCAAAAGCACTGTACATTAGAAAAACATTAAAAACTACTTTAAAAAATAGTTAAACATTAAGGACTAGATTTGCATAGGCCAAAGAGAAACTGTGGATATAATCAGGAAAATTTTGAGGTCTTTGGTAAGCATCACTGTCACTACGCCTTTCATCAGAGGGGGATAAAAAACTCGGATGAATTGTATTAAGCATTGATGCCTAGTCATTTGCACAGTTATACAACAGTCTGTTTTCCAATCATTATATCAATAATCACCCAAATACTTACTGATTAAACCACAGAGCCAGATTAATAAAACAATTACCAATCATTTCAATATTAAGTTTTGTAAGTTTTAATTGATGCTTTCCCATGAACTCTATACATGCATAAGGCAGGCTGTGGACATCGGAGCCCGATTTACAAATAACAATTTAAGAACATCTAGGAGAAAAAAATTCTCTAAAATGCATTACTTAAATTAGAGCAACAATAAATTAATCTGTTGTATGTCCCCCCTCCTCCTTTAACTCCCCCCCCGTGCATTTGCAAGCAATCAGTAATCAGTGTTCAGAAAAACACACAGTAGGTCTACTACAGTAATTCTAAAGCTACACAAATGAATCACTTAAATGTCAACTTTCTTTTACTCATCTGGGCTTAATTTAGTTTTCTTACCATAAAAGCTTATTGTGTGAGTGCTAAAAACTAAAGTTACCTTTTTAATAGTCTCCTAAAATCTACCCTCATGCCCTTCAGATCCCAGTAGTAAAAGTAAGCTGCCCAAATGTGTTTATTCAGGGCGGGAAGAGACAAGGTTCTGCACGGAAGCAGTGGCACTGCTCACAATCGTATGAAATGGGGAAAGTAGCTGTTTAAAACATTTGCTGTATTATGCCATGCAAGAAGTTCCTTTAAATCACGAGACAGAAAGAAAGAAGAAAGAAGGGGAGACGGAGAAGAAGGAGGAAGAAGAAGAAAGAGGAGAAGGAAAAAGATTAAAGCTCCAAAATCTAACAAAGTTGAAAGATTACTTTTCCCTGTATTGGCCATTCTGTAAAATAAAGTTTAAAAGGCATTATTTCCTCGGCGTCCTAGAAAGGCAGCCACTCTCACAAATCCCAACTCCTTTCCAGCCTTACCTTATGCTGCTAGCGCAAACCCAGAGGCTAAGGGGCCCTGCTCTAAGCGCCAGCGGTAGGGGCAGCGGCAGCGACAGCGGCACATGCCATCTGTTAGCGGCAGAAGCAAAAGCGGTGCTGCGCGAGGTGGCCCCGGTGCCGAGAGAGCCTTTAGCAGGGGTGTATGCTGAATGCCGCCATTTTAAAGCGAGGTTCCCGAAATCATTAGATATAAGCAAATTAAAGCCCGCCCCACCTACATAACTTCAGGGCTGGGACGTGCAACCCCGCTCCAAGTCGGCCGCTGAGGGGTATAAAATGTCAAGTCTGGAGACACGCACACGCGGACTCTCGGACGGAGGCGACCGTCCCCTCGTTCCCCTCTCCTCCCTTACCCCCCCGTGCATTTGTAAGCCTCCTCTCAAGCCCGGAGGAAAGAATATTTTCTTTTATGGACTCCACGGAGGCCCTTTCCCGGGGCGGGCCGGCGGGCTGGGGGAGGGGACGGGGCCCCCCGGGCCGGCCCTCCCCCTTTCTCCTATGCTTTTGGTTCAGTCCACTTGGAGCACACCTCGGAGCGCCCCAGCTCCCTGGCGGCCGGCGGGCGGGAGGGCGTGGGGCTCCCGCCCGGGCTAGCAGCTGC
>NW_007253720.1:1238965-1263364 GCF_000164805.1 Carlito syrichta | reverse complement strand
GGGAGTTCGGCCGCGTGCGGCTCCTGCTCCCGCGCCCACCCTGGGACTCTCTGTCCGCCTCCTTCTCGCTGCTCCCAAAGAGCGCCAAAAAGTCGCGCTCCTGATCACGCTCCGAGTGCGGGCACTTTCTTCCTGTAGGGCGCTGTTTCGTCGCAAAATATATTCTTTGTGTGGTTAGCTCCGTCGTGCACGGTTCTCGGAGAGCGCAGCGCGGGCTTTATTCTCAGGGGGTGTGGCGCCTCGCCCCCAAACCCGGCAGCCCAGCCCCCGCTGCAAATGCCCTTTGTCATTTCATTATTAAGGGAAACGGGCAAATCATAGCGCTCAGATTTTACAAAAGTGAAAACAAACGGAGCCTGCACACATCCCCGGGGGCGGGGGGCGGGGGCGTGCAAAGTTTCTAGACCTTCAGGAACTGAAGTGCCAAAGAGAAATGCAGTGTGGCTCAAAGTTGTACGCTTCTAGACACTCAGAGGCAGGTGAAGCGAAATAGGTAATTTCCAAAACGACCTTAGTCAAGACATGTACCGACTCACTGCAGGCTAAATAAATAGGTAAATAAATACTCACCAGCTGCCTTCCTGGGTCCTCTCCCTTCTATAAATGCCCCAGTCCTTTATTTCTAAGAATTTCAAAGAGAGACATGTTGATCAGTGCAAATAGTTCCCCTTCTTCCACGGAGTTTGCAAGGTAGGAGGAGCTTGTCAGGTAAGGTTCCAGACACTTTTGAATGGAAAATGGACAAAACAAATGCAATTTAATATTTTGATTAAAAAGTGTACGTCTGGACAGCTAAATTACAAGTTTTTATTTAATGCAAGTGTAATAGGAGCACGAACTGTCCTTAGTTGGAGCTCCACAATAATAAACGCGTGCATTTATGTAATTTTATGAGGACAATTGTAGTTGATAATACACACATATGCAAGGATCGTCAGTGAGGATCTCATAGCAACTCATGGCTGCTTTCCTGCAATCAACTGCCTCAACCTGAGGACGGAGTTCTACATGCTCTGCAGAAAGTGCAAAGACATCGCAGGAGATATTTAAGCAGCAGTTAAGCTGAGGAGTGGAGTGAAGTCCCAGGCTAATTATATTTTTAATTCTGATGTAGTGATGTGAAAAGAATTCTCCAGTTAATTTTAGGCAAAAAATCGAACTATTTGTTAAATTCGAGATAATGAAAAGAGAATCACAGAAGGAGGATCATAATAGTTGGGAGGACAAGACCCGGTACAAACGACCCTTCAGATAATGGAGAACATCCCATAGTGTTTGGCAATTATTGTGAAAGTCATCAGGACAATGTGTAGGAATAGTGTCTGACGCCTTGTAATGGGTAGAATCCTAGCATAAATCAAACAGAGAGCAGGAGTTTCTAGTTATTGGGGGGGGGGCTCTAATTCCCAGCCACTTTTCTTCAAATTTGCCAAATTACCTGTACTACTGTAAAGTCAACTTTGACATATAGGAAGTGGCTTTGTCAGTCCAGGAACTACTACAGCTAAAAGTAAGCGGTGGTGGCTACCAAAGTTGGCTGGAGAGAAAGGCAAGGCTGAATTATATAACTCTTTGCCCAATGATCTAATAAATGAGGAATTTGTTTATTATTCTTCTAAAGAGATAGTCAACGTGTACTATTGAACATATGGGCAGAGCTATGCTACGGACAAAAGGTGAATACTCTTCCTTCTGTCTTGAACCTGTGAAATCATTCTCTCCAGCCTAGTACTGTACTATCAACAGTTGTACTATTTGCTACTGCAGTGTTCTAGCAGTGGTTCCAAGGGCTGTGGTCCCACACCAGCATTTGTGGTCATTTCACACAGAAGCCTCTGGCCATTTAAAGGTGGCTCAAGAGATACACTGATTATGCATTCATTCCTGAAAATCCTTTTTCATTCACAGTAGGGAATTTGTAACTTGGAGTTCACACAAAGGTTCCCACTAAATAAACAGGAAAAAGAAAAAAAGCAGAATCTGGTTATAAAAAGGGTTTAGACAATTAAATAAATGTTGACTTCCAAGGTAACTCCTTTGTAAAATGATGCAGACTGTATTTCTTACAGAAGAAAAGATAAGGCAATCTAGTAACTCATTGAATGCTGAAATAATTGCAAGCATAGATAATAAATTTATCAACAATTCTCAGGTTGCTGAGAAAATTTCTGAAACTCATGGTTTTTTTATGTGGACAAAATTGTCAGAATTATCTGGACATAGTCTAATAAATACAGAAAAAATAGGATGAATATTAAAGAACCACATCCTCCAAAACACACCTGGCCTGATGGATTTACAAGGTGATTTTTCTGCCAAGCCTTTGAAGAATATATTATACAAATTATCCTTGATTATTGAAAAGTATGGTATATTTCTTAAAATTATTCTCAGAGGGAAATGTGCTAAGAATAATACAGACAGAGAGAATACAAAAAGGTAAGAATAATACAAAAGGTAAGCATGATATAAAAAAAGAAAACAAAACCTATTCTCACTTAAGAATATGATCATTGTAATAGCAACCACTTAATGTGAAATTACTCCATTCCAGGCACTGTACAAGCATTTTTCACATGTTAACTCATTTAATCGTCATAACAATTCCTATAAGATATTATTATGTTCCCTTAAAAATAAGAAAAGTTGGACAGAATGCTTGTCCAAAATAGCAAAGTAACAGAATTATTGGGTAGCAGAACTAGGATTTTAAATCCATGTTCTCTGCTAACAGGACCTGTGTTTTAACTGCAACACAGCACTGAATAAAGCTACTCTGAGGTCCAACTGGGTTTTAACTCAGACACTTGCTTTGTTTAATATGCCACACTGCCTGTCATTGATGTGGCCATTTTAACTAAAATACTGAAAATAAAATACAGAAATTTCTGAAAATAACTTTGTCTTGATCAAGTATTGTTTATCCCAGAAATGTAAAGATAATTTCATCAAAAATATTAATATTATTGGAAAATGTGTGATTATCCAAGTGCCAAAAAAGGGATTTAATACAATCCAACTTCTATTTATGGTTAACATCAGGAATAGTGAGTCATGTATTTAACATAATTTAAAAATGTATATTCAAAACACAAAGAACTAATTGCCTACCAATTGGGAAAACAACATTATTTTCCACAAAAACTGAACTAAAATAAGAGAGCTTTTAATTATGTATAAGTCTAGTGTTTCTGAGAAGTTTTTGATTTGACAGTAAGGTTTGGGACTGGGAGCAGTGACTCAGGCTTGTAATCCTAGCACTTTGGGAGCCGAGGCGGGAGGATCACTGGAGCCCAGGAGTTTGAGATGAATCTGGACACCATAGAAAGACCTCTTCTCTACAAAAGACAATAAAGTATGAAGACATATTAGAAGTACATATTACAAATGAAGACATTATAGACACTATTTAAAGACTTAAATTTTTTTCCTCTTTTAATTTTTACTTAAAATTGTGGGGTACAATTCAGGGCTAGGTATACAAATGTTCACCATGCAGGTACCCTTATCGATGAGGTGTGCCTTCCCCCTTCCCCAGGTAGATATCGACTACTGTCAATCCCACCTCCCCATCCTCCCACCCCCGTCACCGCAGTTTCCCGCCACTTTCAATCCTTTTCTTATAGTAATCCGGTAGTTGTTCAAGGTCCACTTATGAGTGAGAACATGTGATACTCAGTGCTTTTGTTTCTGTGAGAGATCACTCAGTATTATAAACTCTAATTCCATCCAGGTTGCTGCGAAGTTCATGATTTTGTTCTTCTTCATAGCTGCGTAGTATTCCATTGTGTATATGTACCACATTTGTTTTACCCAGTCCTCTTTTGATGGGCAGCACGGTTGGTTCCATTTTTAGAGTCATTTTAGGTCCACAGCAGTGACCTAAAATTCAAGACAGAACATTTTTAGACAGCATTATTATATATCTAGAAATGACACAGAACTAACTGAAAAAGATTAGATGCTACTACAGTTTTGCAAAGTCACAAAACACAAGATAGTCTTTGAAAGTAAAAAAAAATACCTATTTATAAACCAACAAAAATTACAAGTAATACATTAAAAGCAAAAACATTAAAATACTTGAAAATAAATCAATATACACCAGAATTGTGAGAAAAAGAAATGATGTATAACCCTAATAGCAGAAATACAGAAAAATTTAAATAAATGTAGAATCATACAATATTTCTGAATGTGATGATCAATCATATGAAGTATCATTCACAGGTCAATTTATAAATATAGACAATCCAAGTGAAGATATTCATTGTCTCAAAAATGATACAATAACAATTGCTTATGACTATCGTAGAAAAACAAACATCTAAAAGAACTGCCAAATATTAGAATGTATTATAAATTAACACTAGTTAAAATAGAATTCTGATGCAAATCAGCAATATAGATTAGTAAATGGGAGAGTGAGACCAGGGAAAAGCCCTAATAAATGTAACAATTGAATGATGATCAAAGTATAACTAAACAATGGGGAAAGCACTCATTATTTAATAAATTCACCTGGGATAAATTATTATAAATATGGAGAGAGATTAATATAAGCTTTTTTGTTTTGTTTTGTTTTTTTGAGTTGGAGTCTCACTCTGTCACCCAGACTGGAGGGCAGTGGCATGCTCCCGGCCACCGCAGCCTCAACCTGCTGGGCTCCGGCGATCCTTCCACCTCAGCCTTCCAAGTAGCTGGAACTAGAGGCACGCTCTACCACACCCAGCTAATTTTTGATTTTATGTGGAGATGAGGTCTCACCAAGTTGCCCAGGCGGGTCTCGAACCTGCGGTCTCCCAAAGCGCTGGAATTACAGGCTGAGCCACTGAACCTGGCTTAATATAAGCTTTTATCTCTTACCATACAAAACAAGTCTTTTTAAAAAAATTCATTTCCTACTGTGATGTCTAGAAAGATGTTTCCTACATTGTCTTGTAGGATTCTTACAGTTTGAGGTTTAACGTTTTGCAGCCTACTTATGTAGTAAATCCTTGCTTGTACTCCACAACTCTATAATAAATAAATAAATGTTTAAAAATAAAATAAATTTGATTTTCAAATTCTTGATTTCTACTACATAAAAATACAATTTAATTTTGTATGTTGACTATTTTGTGATATTGATCAACTTGTAAAACGTCTTTCTACATAAGCTAAAAATTTAAATATTTAAAGAAAACTCAAACAACAAGATGGAGCAGACTAACTCAACTATGGGACTAGAGTCTTTAACTATGAGGACTTTTAATTTTTTCTGAAGCAGTAGGAAACCTTACAAACAGAAGACTGTTCAGAGAGTGCAATATGATACATAATGTAAAACTATTACCAAGACTGAAATTAAATGGTGGAAATGCTAAGAACATCATAGATAAATTAATAGCATCTAAGCTATTTACTGAAGTACTACAACTCTACAAGACCTTTACCACATTCCCCAAGGGACAGATGATCAAAGAACATCACCATGCTAAAAGAAATCTATGTATACACATAATTCAAACAAGGAGGTACCATTTGATACACATTAAATTATCAAAAATAACAATTTACAAAACCCACTATTATACAGGCTCTGGAAAAATAAGCTCATTGAAGTTGCTGATGGCATTGAAAACTGAATCAAGAATCATAAAAATGTCCATAGTCTTGGACCCAGGAATTTCAATCCCAGAAATTTTCCTAAACCAATAATAATACAAAAAAGAAAAAAAGCAATCTTAGTCTGAATACAAAAAACAAGCAAACAAAAAACTTACAGCAACCAAAATATCCAAAAATAAGGGAATGCTTAAGGTATTTATTATATATTAGTACAATGAAATGACGAATACTTTAAAAAACAGAAAAGATGAATAGAAAAAAATTAATAAAATTTACAATGCAAAATTATATTATTCACTTTGCTCAAACTCATGCATATTTAGAAGAATAATGATCAGGAGACCCAAGGATTTTTATTGATGTTTCTGAAAAGGCTAATATAGGGATATTATTTATTTTATTATTTTGGCATTCTGTCTAATAAAACACTATTAAATTGGAAAATTAAATAATTTTATGTGGTTCATTTCTCTCACCTTTTCCAATTCTTTTTCTCTTTCCTTGCATTTGGCAACATCTGTTCTTTTACCTTCTATGAATATTTCTCTAGCCCTTTGTCTCTTTTTCATTTCTCCCTATTCCAACTATCTTTCTTTTTCTCTTCAGCTCTTTTGCTCCACCTTGTCCCCCCTTTTAGCCTTCTTAGCTCTCTTTGTGCCTCTGTTCTTGGAATGATTAAAATTTAGAACAGGAATGTATTTTATTTGTTTTATCTGTTGAATAAAACATTGCTTTTGTTCATTTTTAAAGTGAATGAGCTGAATTTATTATTTTTAAATTCTTTTATAAAGGGCACTCAAATTGAGTTGTCTTTTAATTATTTATGCATGGGCAAGGCCAAATCAAAAGCTTCTTCAAGGTCCTAAACTATGTCAAGTAGAAAATACTCCATATCCTAATTCCATTAGATTTATCATCATAGGAAGAGCAATGAACATAAGTATGAAAGATTTATATTTGCATGTATGGGAACCCTGCTATGCCAATTTTTGAGTTTTTAAATATCTACCTTTTAATTATGCCAAATCATGCTTTAACCCTCATGTGACATGTTGATAACAATAACTATGACCTTGCATTTTGCATTCATGATATTGTGAAAGTAATATCAATATGAATGGATGCTTTTAATCATAAAACCTGAGATGAGACTAGATGGTAATGCATGAGTGCAGAGAATAGGCAAGAAGCTACAAAATACCTATTGGTTAGTATAATGACCTTGGGCAAGTTATTCTAGCTCAACTTCCTCATAAATTAAACAAAGATAATACTAGTACCTCTTTGAAGCATGTATTGTAGTATTGAAATATGACGAGGTCTTGAAAGTACTTAACACAGTGCCTGGCACACAGTGAGTGCCCCATCAGTGAGAGAAGGTGGATGGCATTGCAGATTTGAAGATGCGGTGTGTATGGAGGAGAAACTGGCTTAGCTATCGTTGTACTGGAGAGTTAATTTGGAGAATCTTCCTTTTGCTTTTAGAAAATAGGATTAGTCACACTTCAGCTGTTCCTTATCAAGCCTTCAGAGAAGCCACCAGCTCTGGGCATTGCTTCCCCTTCAGGGGTAGAGTAGAGTGGGTGAGGGAGGGAACTAAAGGCAGTCCCCTTTCAACCTTACAAAACATAGAAGAGAAGAAGGCGCTATCAACCTCAGAGTAGCTTATGCCGCTGTGAGCGTGATCAGAGTGCCTAGTTAGTGACCTGCCTCTGCCCTGCCAAATGTAGAGCATGGTATAATATCTTGGCTATGGGATGAGAGCATGTGCCTTAATGGTGAATTTATATGTGCTAATTGTTGTGTCTGATCTATCTGCTGATGCTATGAAGGAAAAGGGAACTTGACCTGAAGCACTGATTGGGATAGCATAGTGATTAAGAGCACAGTTCCTAGATCCACACTGTATTGGTTCGCTTGGTAGCAGTATGATCTTAAACAAGTTACTTACCCTCTCAGTGTCTCAGTTCCTTGTGTGAAAGGTGGGATAATGATATTACCTACTTCATGGAGTTTGTGATGAAGATTAAATGAGACCGCATATGTAAAGCACTTAGAATGTTGCCTACCAGATCTTGAGTGCTGCCTGTTTTTATCCAAATACATAAGAGGAGGATCATGCATTTTCTCTGTGATCCAAACTTGGGTGGGGTATAATAAAAGTCAAAAGGCAATGAAGTGACTTTGGCATTGAGAAGACTTTGTAAACAACCATAGAAACCAGACAGAGGCTTATCCCGAAAGCCTGGGTCTTGTGGGGGCAGTCTTTTCCTCTCCAGACTGCAATGAAACCTAAAATTTCCCGCCATCATGCCTTATTGTCTTCAAAAAAACCCTCTGGAAAAGAACAAATTACCCAGGAAAAATAACACATTAACCTGTTAGCTGGATGAGCACTTCAGCAGATTACTTTTATCAGGAGCTGGACCCTGAAGCAGATGAAGGATGACTAAATGGTACTGGAAGGAAGGAAGAGAGAAAGGGCTTCCAGAGGCAGCCTGAGGGCTACTGGGGACTAAAGCTGGGCAAAGCCAGGATCTGCATGGTCTCCTGGATGGAGCAAAGTGCTCCCTTACACCTACTGCCTTCCCTACATTCTTTGCCCTGCATTATTTTTCCTTATTTTCATATGTTTTTGTGCCATACATCACCTAGCACAAGACCAAACATGCCATCAATTGATATTTATTAAGTACCCGTTGAGTGAATAAGCACCTATAGTAGACAGAAGTCTTCCATTCTTCAGGGATGCCCTATCTTGAACACAACTAGATCTGGCTCAATAATTGATGACTAGGAGGGGCTGTTATCTGGAGGTTGACCTGCTCCAAAGGGTGAGGTAGACACTTGTGGCCTGGAACATAACATGTAGTAAGAAAGTACTCACAAATAGCTAGAAGAGGAATATTGAATGTCCCCGACACAAATAAATAGTAAATGTTCGAGATGATAAATATGCTAATTGCCCTGATCTGATCACTATACATTATATATATTGAAACATCACTATGTATTCCCATAAATATATATATAATTATTATATATCAATTAAAAAGAAAAAGGTACTCATAAAACAGCTGGAACATAGTTTTTGGGCATTTCAGAAGCAAGGGTAGAATATCCAAGCAGAGAGGTAGTATACAGTCTTCAAGAAAATAGCAAGGCAGGATTGACCCCAAGAACTAGGAAAAAGATGAATTTTCAAGAGAGAAAACATTAAAAAAATTAACAGCTTTTTATTGAGTGTTTTCTTGTGCTAGTACTTTCACTGACCTTATCACATTTATTCCTCACAACTGGACCAAAATAAATTATTGTCTCTTTTAATAAATGAAAAGCTGATAGAAAAGCGGAGAAATTCATAGCCTAGTGTAGTAGCTAAGTGAGGAGACTTGGAACCAAGCTGCTTGTGTTTGATTCCTGGCTCTGCCATTTAAAAGCTGTGTAATCCTGGGCAAGTTACTTAACCTTTCTGTTCCCCAGTCTCCTCTTAGGTAAAAATGAGGATAATAATAGTGCCTGCTTCATATAGTTATTATAAGATGTAGTCAATTAATATTTACAAAGTTCTTAGAATAGTGCCACAGATGGAGTATAATATAAGTTTTTGTTAAACAAATAAAATATACTCGCCCAAGGTTAAGCAGCTAGAATGAGAGAGGCAGGACCTGAGCCTAGGTCCAAATTCTTCAGTCTTAGCACAATTCCTACCTCCTCCAAGGACCTCAAATCTTACTTCTCTTCAAAGACCCCTTGAAGTCCCCAATCCCTCAGAAAACTTGCCCTGACCACTCCTACTTTGATTCACAGCTTTAATACTCAGTCACAGACTATTTGCCTAATGATTTAATGTTCTCTGCACATTATGTTTCCCAAGCTTAAGAAAAGGTGTACACTTGCATCTTTTCATTCTCCAAAATGTGTAGCATTTCCTCTCTATTTTTCATTAAAATCCTTCCCACAGCTCTTCATTGGAGGTAGTGACCTTACAAAGTTTTGAGTGGGACGAGCATGTGGCAGCTCATAGTGGTCTGGAATCACTTGGTCTTATGTAGCTTACATTTCCCAGATCTATTCAAGCATTTTCACACTAACCAATGTGTTCTGTTTTGGCTTCACACTAACCAATGGCTAGAAGAAATAACATTCTGGTTTTTCACCCTTTCTATATAGAGTTTTAGTATGTTTATCCCCCTAATTTTTAAATACGGTTTTCTCAGCTTTCATCATTTTAAAGTATTTGCTAAAGCATAGTTAATGAGAGAGAGAGAGACTGAGAAACAGAGAACATGGTACCACCAAAGTTCCTGTAAAAACATCATTTTCTATGATATCCTTTCCCAGGAATATGGGAAATAACAGTTATGGATAATGTCCAAATGCACATTGGTGTTCTTGAGCTAAGTACAAAAGGAGATATATTTTTAAGATACACTCTATTTCTAAAGTGCTTTCCAAGCCTTAAGTATACTGTATGGTCATATCTCTAAAGGGAAAGAAATGTACATACGTTCTAAAAACACTTACTGAGGTAGTAAATGAAAGTGCTTGATTTCCCTGATCAGAGCCTTTCATTCCAACTTGATGCAAACCATAAATGAAATGACTTGGCTGATTATAAGTCAGTCCCCCATGAACATTTGTTTACATCTGAAAACCACTCCGTAATTGCTGTCTCTGCTCAGGGGAGGCCCAGCTGGGACTACAAGAAGTGTTGCAAGGTTCTACTGAGGTGTGATCACCAGTTACGGCATGAACCTGGCACTACATGGCCACACTCTGTCTGGCTTAGGAATTGGATCCATCAGTCTTCCTCCTTCACACAACTAAAATTAGCCAAAAGACAGCAGAAGTCTTGGGAAGGAGATCATGGAACTGTAAATAACATTCAGACTAGTATGTCATAGTTCAGGCACCCCAAGCCTGCTTTGCTTCTAAGACAGTCTGTAATTATGTGGTAGTTACTGTATTCCTCCAAAAAGCCAATAATAGTATATTTTCATTGATGGAAGGGAGGGTGGGGTTGAGGATAAGGCAGGATCAAGGGCATATCATAAACACTGATTTTCTTGAAAAATGGAAATTGACAATTTGCCATAATCATATTCGTTGGAAGAAAAAAAGGGGTCTATTTGGTTTGAATAGTAATGAGAGATAAACATGCAACTGCTTCTTCCCTTTATTAACAAATTTTAACTTAAATAAACCTGTTTAATATCTATATATAAAATGGGGATAATAATATCTACCTCAAAAGGTAGTTATGAAGATTAATTAGTTTAGAACTTTTATAAGCTTCAAGACTTTTATAAGTGTAAGTGCATGGGAAGCCCTATGTAAACGTTTGCCAAAGAAAAAAAACACAAAAAGAAAAAAAAATCCCCTAATAAACATTATAGTAATCTTTCATTTTGTGCAACTAACATTCCCATTTAAGTACACTATGTAAACAGCAATTTTATGGTACAACATCCTTTTGCATATTTCACACACACACACTTTCTAATTGTAATGTGACTCAAAAGAAGTTAAATCCTAGCTTTATAGTCGATACCACTACCTTCAGTACTACCAGTTTATTGCATATTCTTAGATAAATCATCCATTATCTTACTTCCTCCAATATATATATCTTATCTCAAAAAGAGATGTGGGCTTTTATCACAAGTATGCTTAAAATGATCAAGGAAAAAGGTGATATCATAATTCCTTACCTTTGTCTTTATTGTTAACAAATAATAATAAAACCCGATTACCAAATTGGGTCTGTTGTTTTTGTTGTTTTTCTTCACGTTCAAGCCTTATCAAATAAAACCTTCTAAGAGTTAATAAAGGAGCCCCTTGAAGTTGGTCGTGTAAGTAATTCCAGTAATATTTCCAGAAGGTAGACTGGTTAGGGAATAAGGTTCAGATAAATGGGGGGAAGAGAAGATTATTCTCCCTTTATGCAGTGAAACTACTCACTGACAAGGCTGCCCTAGTAAAGAGTGAACTCCCCTTCTCTGCCAAATGAAGATAATGTATGTGCTAACTGAACTAAGCTTTCAGTTATGAATGAATAGAAATACAGTTCTTTACCAACCTCAAGACGTCACTCTTATAGCCAAGTTATCAGCCATGGCAACAACCCACTTTGAAAGAGGCTCATGAAAACCCAAAGCCCAGGCTATCTCAGGTGGTTCTAGCCGAGCTGAATAAACCTGAAGGAGGAAAGGGAAGAGAGCACTGAATCCTTTTTACTAATCTTTCTTTCTAACCTTCCATGTCCTCTAGGATAATGTAATTTTGTTTTCATGAAATTCTTTGAGTAAATGGCTCAGGTTTCCTTTGGTATTTATGGGGCCAGATAGACCTGTTATTACTGTACTAAGGTGTGGTACCAAAGGCTTTTATGACAATGGCAAGGTGGTGTTAAATTCTGCTTCCCACACAGACCTTAGGAAGTTTACTTTCCTTCTCCAGATCTTGTTTTCTTCATCAGTAATGATGTTACCTGGTCTGTGAATTATTCTTTTTTTTTTTTAACTTACTTTGGCAACAGTGATGATCCTCTCCTTTGTACCCACAAGGTACCTAGAATACAATTTCCTCCACTTTCCACTCTGTCTGCGAGTGCACTGTTACATTAGGTCTTGAACTCTTTCAGGGCAGGTACCATGTCTTATATTTGTAGCACTATCACCTTGAATGCAGTGAGCACGCAAACATATTTGATGAATAAGTGAAGGAAGGAAGGAATAAATGAATACATGAGTGAGAAAAATTAGACTAGAAGTTTTCTGAGAGCTCTCAACTACAGGCTGAATCAATACTTTCCCACCTTAATTAAAGCCACATGTTGTATAGGTTGAAGAATAGATAACATAATTATTCAGAAGAACTAGATAAATTACAGGTGAGTGACTTAAATCTCTTATATTTTGGGCACTGCCTCCCTAAGTTTTTTTACCCATCTTTATCTTCTTCATCCTGTGACCTGAAACTTGTTTTCTTCTTTTTTAAGGAAAAGAGAAATATTTGACATTTGCATTTCTCCACCAGCCTATGTCACTGTTTATTCAGGAAAAATAAATATTTTCAGCTCATTAGAAACAGCTCGTATATGACACAGTATTTCCTTGGTAAATACTAACCTGCATCCTTTCCTCCACATATGCATAAACTGATTATATGCCATGACCAGACAATGCAAGCCACAGAGTCCCCTCTCTTCCACAATCATTGATGACTGCAATTAGCATATGTGAGGTATTGCTAAGCAACTTCAGCATCTTTCTCCATGTGTCTGAAGACTTAGACAGCCAGCTTTTGGGTGAAGGCAGTGGAGGCTCCCCAGATTCTATCTGCAACTGCAACTTCTGCCAGTTTAAAGGTTCTGATTGTTTGGTGTGACAGTTAAATGGGAGTGTGACTGTAATACTGCTTAGCCCTTTTCATTTTACATAAGGTTAGAGAAAAAAGAAACTTTTAAAATAGGGTGTACCTAAGGAGTGCATTTTTCAAAATTGTTATTGTTTTTTTTTTCCTTCTGCTATTCTGTGAAATTTAAAAAGGCCAACAGTGACATACAAATAATGCAGGTGCTTTTACTGGCTAGAGAGAGAGGAAGAGAGAAAGTATGTGTGCACTGAAGAAGGGAAATATGGAATCAGTGTTGATTTCTCTCAATAGTGCTTCTACTTCTGTGAAACAATTCCTTTAATGGACCTAGAAAGGCAGACCAAGAAGAAGAGTATGAAGAAAGACATTGGAATTCAAATTGATGGTTCATAACAATGTGTAACGAATGACTAAAGCTTCGATCAAAGTCCAAAAGGAAAAGAGCAGTCTAACCTTGGCTGTAAAAGTCAAAAGTCAAAGCATGCACCAAAAGTGGCCCTCTGTGGCCAGCACCATTCCTCTGGAGGGTTTTTATCTCTTAAGGAAGCATATGCCATAGCACCAAACTCTATTCACAAGTGGACATTCTCAAAGGATTACTTGTTTGCTCCTTTACCGCATAATAGTCCAAGGATGGTACCCCCAACTGTTCCATTGCACAGTGCGACAGAAAAACTCAAAGCTGATCGCTCTGAGCTTGTAGTTTCCAAGCACCCTAACCAAGGTCAATTACCAGAGCAATTGCTCTTTCCAAACAAAGCATTGCAAAAAGAAGCATCAGGGTCTTTTCACAAAGATATGAAAATCTAGTGAAGTTCTGGAAAGGCATTAAAATTTCTTCTACTCCTCTTCCCACTTCTGCTGTGTGCAAGTGGGCTGCATGTCCTGCCACCAAAAGTTGGCTGCGTTTCAGAGGCAAAGAAGAAAGGCACCACAGAACTAAGGTTACTCCTTAATACTCCCAAATATGATTTCTCCTGAATCCTATTGTATATTTCTCAGCATACTTTGGGTACTGGATTCTTGGATTCTTGTTTAAAGTACTTTTAACACCGTGAGCACTCAAAACTAAAAGGATGCCAAATGTCATACTTTTGTTTCTCAGTCCTGAACTGAGTCACCATTTCTGCATCTATCTAAACTCTTTACATGCGAAAGATTTGGAGAAAGTTACCTAACTTTTGAGATTCCTCAATACAATTGGAGGCAATCCTCACGAAGATGTGTCCTACAGCAGGAGGATATCCAAGCCATCATTCTTTTTTTAAAATTGTATTTCAATAGCTTTAGGGGGTACAAATGTTTTTTTGTTACATACATGCATTGTATAGTGGGGAAGAAGTCTAGGCTTTAAGTGTACTTGTCATCCCCACATGTGCACATTGTACCCAATAAGTGATTTTTTAATTCCTCCCTGCTTCCTACCCCCTCTCCTGAACCTCCAATGTCCATTATACCTTTCTCTATGCCTTTGCAGCCCCTTAGTTTAGCTTCCACTTATAAGTGAGAACATGTGGTGTTTGGTTTTCCATTCCTGCATTATTTTGCTTAGGATGATGGTCTCCAATTTCACCCAAGTTGCCATAAAAGACATCGATCGGTGGATAATGAAGGGTATGTGTGTGTGTGTGTGTGTGTGTGTGTGTGTCATAGAATATTATTCAGTCATTCTTCATTTTGATCTTAGGATAATGTCTGTGAGAGGATGGAAGGAGCCAAGTGTTACTTAACTAGGCGGAGCCTAAGGCTTTCAACATAAGTGACTCCTGCTAAGTGATTGAAGCCTTTGTTTCACAGAAAGTGAGGTCAGTGAAATTAAGATTATGCTTAAATCGTCAGGGAACAAGCTAATCTCCTACCCTGTAATGATCACTAAATGCCTTCAAAACTATTAGACTACTTTGTTTGGACAAAACTCTAAACACTTGAAACATCCAAGTGATTTTAGACTTAAAAGTAGCCTCTTCACTGTCGGTACTTCATGTTTTGAAACTCCTCTTGGGGAAGTGTCTTTAGAGCCAGAGTCTGAGTCATACAAGAAAAGCACAGTCATTCCTTCTGATCGACATCTAATCAGTGAACAAAAGCAGCATTGCCCAGCTTGATTCCCACCCCCCCACACATATTACTCATCAGACTTTGCTGTGTGTCCTTTCCAAAAATTAAATCCACTCTCAGAAGAACAAACTTTTACATCATTGAGAGTCATAAGAATGGGCTCTGAAGGCAGTTCCCAAAGAAGAGAGTCCAAATGTTAGAAGTCCATTAACCACACTGAAATACGTGTATAGCCCCAAAAGAGAAAGCACTAATTTATATTTAAATCATGGAATGTTACTTAAATAGTGTGTGTGTTGAGGGGAATTTAGTTTAAAGTAGATTTTTAAAATCTAAGCTTTTTCATTTCTAACAATGGGGATCAAAACCCTGACTTCAAAATGCTGTCGTGATAAATAAATGTAATATGTAGATACCTTTTGCAGACCCTAAAGTGCATATTCAAGAATAAATTAACCGGGCTCGGTGGCTCAGCCTTTAATCCCGCACTTTGGGAGGCTGAGGTGAGTGGATTGCCTGAGCCCGTGGGTTCGAGACCCGCCTGGGCAACTTGGCAAGACCTCATCTCTACAATAAATCAAAAATTAGCTGGGCGTGGTAGTGCACACCTGTAATTCCGGCTACTTGGAAGGCTGAGGTGGAAGGATCGCCAGAGCCCAGCAGGTCAAGGCTGCAATGGTCGGGAGCGGTCACTGCACTCCAGTCTGCGTGACAGAGTGAGACTCCAACTCAAAACAAAAGAATAAATTGTATGTGTATGTATGTAAATAAATATAAGCATTTATATATCTACACACTACCTAGCACCAGAGCTTCATATCCTTTTTTAATTCATAAGAGAAACATGAAGAAGAGTTGAAGAGGATGGAGATAAAATAAATGAACAGTTGGGTTTGGATTATTAAGAAGAGTAGAAAGGTGATCACAAAATAAAAGGAGAATGAGATTGTTTGAATTTTACTAATGATTCACTTATCTTATCTTAATGCTAAATGATCCTGTTAAGAAAAGGTTAAACTCTCGAAGAAAGGACCCATTTAAACTCAACAAAAGAAAAACTCTTTTGCTAATTACTCCTAATTGACTTAATTTTTAGAAAATTCTTCTTATACTGCTATTTCAACACAAAATACGTTCAACAAAGGAAAGCTAAATGAATGAATTGAGAAGTTTAATTTTAGTTCACTTTAACAAAATTTTACTAGATGGATTTATTGTTTTAGAAATAATACTTGATGCTACCCAAGGACCTTAAAATAATGAGTAAAATAAAAAATTTCTCACAGACCCTTGAATAAGTGATTAATCTTAATACTTTTCTTTTTTCTTGAAAATTATGTACTCAGAGGATCATGAGGTTATTTCTCTTCTCCTTCTTTTTTTTTTTTTTTTTTTTAATGTAGAGACGAGGTCTCACCAAGTTGCCCAGGCTGGTTTTGACCCCCTGGGCTCAGGCAATCCTCTCACCTCAGCCTCCCAAAATGCTGGGATTATAGGCATGAGCCACCACACACAGCTAAGTTATTTCTCTAGTTAAAATCAACTCCCAGTTATTGATAGTAGGTAAAACCTCGATTAATTGGAACCCAGCCAACTAGAATTCTCGTGTTATCAGAATGTTGTTATGATTACCTTTTACTCAGAGGGGGAAAAAAACAACAACAAAGCAAGCAAAAGTCAGCCAATTGCTTAACGAACACTACCAAATCTTCTGTAGGGGAGAGTTCTTAGTTTCCCATTCAGTTCAGTTTTCTACAATTTTCTTATAATAGCTATATAAGAAACAGAATGGAATCAAGGTTTATGAGGTACTTCCTACATGCTCATCTCTTTGCTATCTGGCCTCAGCTAATATTTTACACTTACTCCTTTACATATCTTCTGGGCATTCTGGATTTAATCCTGACAACAACCATGAAAGAGTTGTAATTCATTTTAGCTTTACAGATGACAAAACTGAGGATTAATGATGTTGAGTAACTTCTCCAAGAACATGAAGCTAAGTCACCTCTCCAAGGTCACATAGTTTGTAATAGTAGCACTGTTATTTGAATCCAGGTCAGTCTGACATCAAAACTCATGTTTGAATGATGGCTCTTGAACATTGCAAAATCCTCAACCAGTGTAGAAATGTTCTATTGCATTCTTCAGTGTCTATGTCTTGAGTGGCTCATGAAAGTTAACTGGCATACATAGGAAATATTTTCAGCAATGAATGAAATTTAAAAGGCTTTTAAAAAAATTCCAGTCAACTATAGTTTCTTCTAATTCCAAAATTTCAAATTAAAAGAAAAATGTTCACCAATTAACAAAATTAAGTTATTCACAGAGAGTAATCATGTCAAAAACCAATAACAAAAGTCTCTCAAAACCAGGTACTTAGGAACATCTTGAAATGTCCTTAATGAATGAGACAAGCAGTGGTATCAACAAAAATGGCAAAGTGTGGCTCTCTCAAATTTCTTTCCTAAAATGAATTTTAAAAACAACATTGGGGGGGGATTTTCACTCTGAAGTCCAGGCTACAGTAACCCAATCACAGTTCACTATGGCCCTGATCTCCTGGGCTCAGGTGAACCTTCCACCTCAGGTTCCCAAGTAGCTGAGACTATAAAAGTGCACCACCATGCCTGGCTACTTTTTATATTTTTGATAGAGACAACGTCACATTATGTTGCCCAGGATGGTCTCAAACTGCTGGTCTCAAGTGATCCTCCCACCTCGGCCTCATAAAGTGATGAGATTAGAGATTATAGGTAGGAAATACTGTACCCAGTCAACAACATTTATCAGAATCGACTTTTTTGGAACTCTGTATTGCTATAAGCCTTTGGCTAATTTCCAGAGTCTGGAAAAATTTATACCACACAAAAATAATGAAAAAAGAGCTAGAATGGCTACACTAATGTCAGACGAAAAGAACTTGAAGAAAAAAAAGAAGTACAATTGTAGGCCAGGTTCCGTGGCTCAACCTGTAATCCCAGCACTTTGGGAGGCAGAGGCAAGTAGATTGCCTGAGCCCGTGGGTTCAAGACCAGCCCAGACAATTTGGCAAAACCTTGTCTCTACAATAAATCAAAAATTAGCTGGGTGCCATAGCTAGCACCTGTAGTTTCAGCTACTTGGAAGGCTAAAGTGTAAGGATCGCTGGAGTCCAGCAGGTCAACGCTGGGGTGGCCATGAGTGTGGGTGATGGAGAGACTCCAACTCAAAAAAAAAAAGAAAATATGATAATTGGGAACATATACATACCTAACAACAAAGCCCTAAAAAACATAAAGCAAAGCTGACAGAATTAAAAGGATAAATGGATAGTCTAATAATAACAATTGGAGACTTTAATATCTCACTTGTATAACAGATAAAACAACTATATTAGCTCAATAGAACAATAATGGATAGATCAAGAATGGAATAGAAGACTTGAACAGCACTGTAAACAAAAAAACCAGCTGACCTAACAAACATCTATAAACATGCCACCCAACAACAGCAGAATACACATTCTTTTCAAGCACACATGAAATATTCCCCAGGTTTGACTATATGCGAGACTATAAAACAAGTCTTGATAAATTCAAAATGATAAATCATGCAAAGTATGTTCTCTGATCACAGTGGAACAAAGGTCGAAATAAATGATGGAATGAAATTTGGACAAACCACAAATACATAAAAATTAAACAACGTACTCCTAAATAAACAATGGGTAAAAGAAGAAATTTTAAGATAAAGTACTCTGAGATTAATGTAAATAAAAGCACAACAAACAAAAATTGATGGAAAGTAGCAAAAGCTGAACTTAGAGGGAAATTTACAACTATAAACATTTTTATTAAAAAAACAGGGAGAAATAAATTAAGTAACCTAACCTTTCCACTTAAGAAACTAAAAAAGAAGAGCACATTAAACCCAAAGCACACAAATGGAATGAAATATTAAAAATTAGAGCAGAAATTAATGAAATAAAGAGTAGGAAAATAATAAAGTAAACCAACAAAACCAAAAATTGATTCTTTGCAATGGCAAAGTAAATTGGCAAACTTTTAGCTAAGCTGTCCAAGAAAAAAAAAGGAGACTCATGTTACTATAATCGGCATGAAAAGAGGACTAGGGTATTACTACTGACCTTATAGAAATAAAAAGGATTATAAGAGGACACTATGAACAAATGCATACCAAAAATTTAGGAAACACAGATAAAATGGATGAATACTACAAACTGCAGAAACTGACTCAAGAATAAATAAAGAATCTAAGTACACCCTATCACAAATAAATATATTGAATTAGTAATAAAAATACCACAAAGAAAGTCCAACCCCAAACAACTAAGCATTATGCTAAATGAAATAAGCCAGGCACAGAAAGGCAAATATCACATGTTCTCACCCATATGTGGTAGCTAAAAAAGTTTATTTCACAGACGTAGACCCTGGGGGTGAGGAGATGAAGATAGGTTGGTTAATGGGTACAAAAATGCAGTTAGCACCCTACTGTGCTATTGTTCAATAGCACAGTAAGGTGACTATAGTTATCAATAATTTATTGTATATTTTAAAGTAGTTCGAAGAAAATATTTGGAATGGACTCAACACAAAAGCATAATAAATGTTTGAGGTGATGGGTGTCCCAATTACCCTGATTTGATCATTACATATTGTATGCATGTATCAACAATCACATATATAACATAAATGTGTACAATTATTATCAATAAAAATGCAAAGTAATATCTGAAAAAAAGAATTAACACAAAGCCTTCATAAACTTTTCCAAAAACACAAAGAAGAGAGTATACTTCTCAGTTCATTCTACCAGAGTAACCCTGGTAACAAAGACAGGCAAAGGCATTACCGATAAAAATAAAATAAATTACAGACCAACATCTCTCATCAATATAGATGTAAAGGTCATCAACAAAATACTAGCAAACAAAATCCAGCAGCATAAAAAAGCATTATATACTATGACTAGGTAGGATTTATCCTCATAATGCAAGGTTGTTTCAACATACAAAAATCAATTAATGTAATATATCATATTAATAGAATAAAGGAAAAAATTACAAGGTCATCTCAATATGTGCAGAAAAGTATTTGACAAAATTCAATGCCCTTTACTATAAATACACTTAATAAACTAGGAATAGAAAGGAACCTTCTCAAGCAGATAAAAGGCATCTATGAAAAATTCACAGTAAGTCGGGCTCAGTGGCTCAGCCTGTAATCCTGCGCCTTGGGAGGCTGAGGTGAGTGGATCGCCTGAGCTCGCGGGTTCGAGACCCACCCGGGCAAGTTGGCAAGACCTCATCTCTACAATAAATCAGAAATTAGCCGGGCGTGGTAGCACGCACCTGTAGTTCCAGCTACTTGGAAGGCTGAGGTGGAAGGATCACCAGAGCCCAGCAGATCGAGGCTGCAGTGGCCGGGAGCGGCCACTGCGCTCCAGTCTGGGCGACAGAGTAAGACTTCAACTCAAAAAAATTAAAAAAGAAAAGAAAAGGAAAAACTCACAGTTAACATCATATTTTAATGGTAAAACACTTGAAGGTTTCCCCAATATCAGGAATAAGATAAGGATGTTTCCTCTCACTGCTTCTATTCAACATTGTACTGGAGGTTCCAGCAAAAGGAATTAGTCAACAAAATAGCATAAAAAACATCTAGACTGGAAAGGATGAAGTAAAACTATCTTTATTTGCAAATGGTATCATCTTGTATAAGAAAATATCATAGAATTTAGAAGAAAGCTATTAAACTCATAAATGAACTTAGCATGTTTACAGGATACAAGATTAATATGAAAAAATCAATTGTAATATGCAGTGAATCAACATTCTGTATTATCTTGACATATTGTTTATAAAACCTATCACTTTTGATGGTTCTGGTCTGTTTATATGTTACGCCTGAAAGGTAGACACCGTAAGATTTTCTATATGTGTATCCCATCTCTGCACTTGGTGTGGCTTTTATTTGCCATTCAATGAATAAATTTATGAAAAATATAACTTGGTAATATGTCATAGGTCTTATTCAAGACAAAAGGTGCTTATGAAGTAAGGCCTACATTGAAGTCTCTAATATAGTATAATATGGTGTGTGTGTGTGTGTGTGTGTGTGTGTGTGTGTGTAAAGACATCTCTCCTGGTGTCAAATAAATAAATAAAATGTTATTGGAAAAATAACTACTTACATTTCTATACATTGTCAATGAACAATCTGAAAATAATATTAAAATAATTCAATTGGAAATAAAGTCAAAAGAAATAAACTACTTATAATACGTTTAACAAAAGCAAAACATATACCCAGAAAACTTAAAGCAAAATATATTGGAAAGGATTAAAGAAGGCCTAAATAAATGGAAAGACATTCCATGTTCACAGATTGGAAAACTTCTTATTGTTAAATGGCAAGACTCTGAGAAATGATCTATAGATTAAATACAATGTTTTTTAAAATCCCAACTTTATTCTGTGCAGAAATTTACAAGTTTATCCTAACATTCCTATGGAAACAAAAGAGACTCAGAAAAGACAAATCAATCATGAAAACTAAAAACAAAGTTGGAGGTCTGACACCTCCCTATTTCAGAAGTTACTACATACTTGCAGTAATCAAGGCTGTGTTGTACTGGCATAAAAATAGGTACATAAGCCAGGTGCAATGGTCATACCTGTAATCCCAGTAATTTGGGAGGTGGGGTGGGAGGATAACTTGAGCACAGGATTTCAAGACCAGCCTGGGCAACATAACAAGACCTTGTCTCTATTTAAAAAAAAATTAGTCAGTGCCCATTGTCTCAGTTACTCAGGAGGCTAACACAGGAGGATCACTTGAGCCCAGGAGTTGGAGGCTAGGGTGAACCATACACAGTACTCCAGCCTGGGCAACAGAGTGAGATCCTGACCAAAAAAAAAAAAAAAAAAAAAACCAGATACATAGGTTAATGATATAGAATTAAGTGTTCAGGAATAAACTTATACATTTAGGGTAAATTAATTTTTGGCAAAGATGCTAAGACAAGTTAATGAGAGAATGAACAATCTTTTTAAGTAATCTCCTGGGGATAGCTAAATATCTAGAAACAATTGAATGAAGTTGGATCCTTATCTCTTACTATATACAAAACTCAAAACACAAAATGTATCAAAGGTCTATATTTAATAGCTAAAGTTATAAAACTCTTAGAAGAAAACATAAGTTTAAATCTTTGTGTAATTGGGTTTGGCAAAGGTTAAATTGGGTTAAAGCACACCCAAAGAAAAATAAAATAAAATTTTACTTCATCAAAATTAAAAATTTTGTGTTTCATAAGATACTATCACAGAAGCAAAAGGACAGCCTACAGAATGGAATAAAATGTTTTCAAATCATATATCTAATAAAGGTCTAGAATTTAGAACATATAAAGAACTAATAGAACTCAACAGCAAAAGACAAATAATTCAGTTAAAAATCGGCAATGGATTTATAGAGACATTTCTTCAAAGAAGATATACAAATGACTACAAAAAGATGCTGAAGATCATTCGCTATAAGGAAAATGCAAACCACAATTAACATAAGATATCATACTACGTCACATCCATTAGGATGGGTATAATTAAAAAGACAGACGACAGTATGTGTTTGATAGAATGTGAAGAAATTGGAACCCTCATATACTGCTATAAGGAATGTAAATTGATGCAGCTGCTTTGGAAAACACTTTGTCAGTTTCTGAAAAAGTTAAGCTTTGAGTTACTCAGAAATTTCACTCCTAGGCATATAGCATATATTGAAGAAAAAGGAAAAATATGTATGCACAAATATTCATAGCAACATTATTCATAATATTCAAAAAACATAAATAACCTAAATGCTCTTCAACTGATGATGGATAGACAAAATGTGGACTACCCATAAAATGGAGTATTATTCAGTCATAAGAATGAATATACGGGATACGTGTTACATGGATTACATTTATGACATTGTGAGTGAAAGAATCAGACACAGAAGGCCATATTTTATATAATTCCATTAATATGAAATTTCAACAATAAACAAAATCCATGGAGACAACGATTAGTGGTTGCTAGGTTGAGAGAAGAGAATATAGCTGGTGATTGCTAATGGATATGAGGTTCTCTTTTGGGGTGATAAAAATGTTCTGGAATAACATGATGATAATGATTGCAGATTTTTGCTAATATACAAAAATCACTGAATTGTACACCTCAAAATGGTAAATTTTATTGCATGTGAATTATATTTCTATAAGTAAAACGAACCAAAAAGTAATGAATTAGCAAGGAAATCTTAATGTTAATTAGAAAAATAAACAACTGAGCAATAACTGAATAAATGAGATGCAACTAAAGAAATACGGGAAATATTTAGCTTTAAATTAAAATGTTAGAAACGAGATTGAAATTAGTGAACATGACAATAGAGTTAACCCAAAGAAAGTAGAAGAAAGGAAATGATAAAGAGCAAAAAAAAAAAATCAATGAAATAGTAACCAAAGAAAAAAGAATGGACCATCAACACCAAAAATTGGTAATTTAAGAAGACTAGTAAAGTGGACAAAATTCTAGAAAAACTAATGAAGAAAAAAAAATCCCGAATAGACAATATTGGAAATTAGACAGTATAATATGGAATAATAAAAATGAAAACAGTACAGACCACTATGGACAACTAAATGCCACTAAAACTGAAGTTTTGATGAAAAGGAAAATTTCATTAAAAATATACATTGTCAAGACAGATTTAAGAAGAAAGTTTTTGTAACAGAAAGCCTTATAACTATTAATGCTATTGAATTGGATATTAAATATTTAAAGACAAAGGAGGATGGTGGTAGTGAGCACACCAATCCTGGATACCTATATAGGGGAGTTGTACAAAAATGTCAAAGAACATAGCCTTGCCTTATATAATCTTAGAATATACATAAATATATATTATATAATGGTGCTAATATAAACTCTGTACCAAAAAAAGACGAACTATTCAAGAAAAGTTGGTGGGAGTGTAAACTAGTGCAACCTCTGTGGAAAGCAGTGTGACAATTCCTAAAAGCTTTAAATATTGACCTCTCATATGATCCCGCAATCCCCGACTGGGAATATACCCTGAAGAACTCAAATCACTCTATGAAAAAGATACCTGCACACGTATGTTTATCACAGCATTGTTCACAATAGCAAGAACCTGGAACCAACCATGCTGTCCATCAAAAGAAGATTGGATTTTAAAAATGTGGTACATATACACAATAAAGCTATAAAAAAGAACAAAATCATGAATTTCGCAGCAACCTGGATGGAACTAGAGTCTATAATACTGAGTGATCTTT